>NC_041816.1:12252124-12555154 GCF_900964775.1 Scleropages formosus
CCTACATCCAGCTGGACAACTCAATTTATCAACATTTTCAGTCAAGACAGGGAAGCAGGTAGTGTAGTGGTTAGGGCTGTCACTGTGCAATCTAAAGGTTCTTGGTTCAAATTCCACTTATGCTGTAGCAACCTTGATCAAGGTACTTGCTCTGAATTAATACAGTAAGAATGACCTGCTGTATAAATGGGTAAATCACTGTAAAGTTGATTATCTAACACTGTAAGTGACCTTCAACAAAGGTACTGACTAAGGAAAAGTAACTACCGAACATTATGTTGAATGCAAAACTGAAACAAGTGCCCCCCCACTGTTTAAGCAAGTAAAATGTGTCCCTAAAGAACGTTTGTATGTTGTAAGGCACCTTGAACAAAGATGCTAAATAATAACTAAAAATAACAGAAGTCCTGGGAGTCTTCACAGACACGAGTCTCCTCCTCCACATACACTATGCATTTAACCTAATGGTGAAGACAGCTCAACATTTACTGGCTCTACACATTCAACATTTGAGAGATCTGCCTGATTCAACACACTTAGTCTAGCTCCTGATGAAAGTTATGATGATACCATGTTCTGACAGTTGGAAACACTTACTGTCTAGTCTTCAGGCCTCCACCATGAGACCTCTAAAGCTGCTTCTGAATGCCATTGGCAAAGATAGGATTTCAACTTGCTCACAAACTGCTCTCATTAGTTTCTCTCCTCTTTTCACTGGCCTCCTGTGACTACCAAGATCAACTTCAAGACTACTTACAGCCAACACAGTGATCAAGGGATCAGCACTACCCTGTCTCTAAGACCCAATGTGACCTCATCCCATCAAGACTGCTGAGCTCCTCCACCTTATGTTTGCTTCAGTCACAAGAGCTCTGGAAACAAAGGCATGGTGGTTTTTGGCATTGCTCTTGATGCGGTGGAATGGACCTCCAGCATTCCTGGACGTGAGGGGGGCATCTAAAAATGGTGTCAAAACTCAACTTTATCAAACACCCTTCAGTGCAGGTGGCAGCATAAAGGAACTGTAATTAAAGACACATTGAAAAGTAGCATAAAGATAGTGGAATGGAAGGAAACTGCACTTAAATGACTTCATTTGAAGCTCTTTGTCCATACCTGAATACACTGCCCACATCATAAGTTACTTAACAGAAGAGAGTCTCTAAATGAATAAGTGCATTCTTTTAAAAAGTGGACAGAAATACTACTCACTTTTTACAAACAGTTTGGAAACTTTGGCCTAAGATGAAATGCATTTTTACTGATTTTTGGCTCAACTCTGGCATAAACAAATACACTGTGCTGTCACTTAAACTGTGGTTGGAGGCTCCCTGAAGGGTGCATATCAAGGCCTATGCACTCCAGTGATATAAGAGCCCCCTGTGGCTCTGGACAGATCAGCCGCAAGCTCGTCTTGAGATAATGTTCAAAACATACTGGGAAATACTACATACTTGTATAAATAAGTCACGTTTTATTGTAATTACACAAATAAGATGCGGTGGTATAAAACAAGCAAACATCCTTACACCAGCACTTTCTCTGTAACTGGAAAAAGCTGGGCTATCAAAATCTCATCAGCACATTTGGGATATTTTATCTGGACTGTCTTTGGGAACATATCAAGTCAATCACTTTGTTTATTCCCCCATTTCATGTCCTTACTTTCAGATTACTTAAAACCAGGTCATCTTTAGGATTTTGAAACACACATTTTTCACATTTTCAGAACCGCTTGTCCCATACGGGGTCACGGGGAACCGGAGCCTACCCGGTAACACACGGCGTAAGGCTGGAGGGGGAGGAGACACACCCAGGACGGGACGCCAGTCCGTCACAAGGCACCCCAAGCGGGACTCGAACTCCAGACCCACCGGAGAGCAGGACTGTGGTTCAACCCACTGCGCCACCGCACCCCCCAGGATTTTGAAACATCTCGTTCTTATTTGTCAAGAACATTCGCACTGATGATAGTTTCCTTTTAATTTTCTACTGTTTCTTAGAAACTGAAGTCATTCTTAAATGCGAAAGTGAGGAAAAACTGTCTATAAATGTCAGGTGCATTTCTGGTCATCGATATAAGCAGTTGTGGTCCTGGGTTTTCTAGTTTAAAGCTTATGTTCATGGGCAGGGGTTTCACTTTAAGACTGGAAGGGATGAAGAAGATGGTACACTGCTTCTGCCCCCACAAAATGTTACTGCGTTTGATAATTACCTAACTATTCAAGTATCAGTCTGCCATTCAACTACTCAAATGACTTTTAATGAAAAGCTTGATCTGTCACCCTCTGGTCTACACCAAAAACTCCCTTCACAAACACCAGGCTTATTTAAGAGTCAAAAAAAGGTAACAATTATCTGTGGAACAAGTTAGTCTCCAAAAGATTAGGTTCACATTTACATTTATTCATTTAACTGATGCTTTTCTCCATCCAGATCAACTTAGTGTTACAGTACACACACGTACACACACACATTGTCTGAAGCTGCTTGTCCCAAGCAGGGTCGTGGTGAGCCAGAGCCTAACTCAGCAACACAGGATGCACGGCTGGAGGGAGAGGGGACACACCCAGGATGGGATGCCAGTCCGTCACAAGGCACCCCAAGCGGGACTCGAATCCTTGACCCACCAGAGAGCAGGCCATGGCCAATCCCACTGCGCCACCACACCCCCCAGTGTTAAAGTATTTAAAGCTATTTACCCATTTATATAGCTGGGTAATTTTACTTGAGCAATTTAGGGTTAGTATCTTGCTCAAGAGTAGTACAGCTGGAGGTGAGGCTCAACCCTGTGACCTTTGGGTCCAAAGGCAGTAGCTCTAGCCACTACGCTACCAGCTGTCCAGCACTTCATTATTGTAATTATTTTCCTTTCAATACTAATAAATACCTGTAGGCACTGGCATTCTAAGTATATTGATTGTGTCACTATATTGTCTATATCGACGGAGTCCTGTTCTGTAGCAAAGCAAAGAAGAAAAAGAGTGGGGAAAGAAGCGCCACTGTATTCCCCTTCTGCCCCCACAAGAGCCTACCTAAGAGACAGACAAAAAAAAATACAAAAAAGAACAACACAATGTTCTGAAGTAACTCATTTCATACTCAACATTTTAACCGTTTGTATTGCGCACACATATAAATCAGGCAAGTCAAAAAAAGATAAGCTGACTAACATTAACCAGTTACTATCAGGCTGCAGCTACATATCCATGAACTATTTAAATTAAGACAGCTTACTGGAGAGATTTAGAGAAAAATAACTGGCAAGACATTAACTACGACATTAACTCAAATGCACAATTTATAGGCAGCTATAAAATAAAGCTACAATTAAACTAAGTACACTACAACATTAAAAACTAGTATCTTCCGTTCCACAATGACTGACGGTGCCAGACATACCGCTGATTTAAGACTGAGTGCATTAATGTTCCTCTGAGCAAGACAGTCAGTTGTTCTGAACAATCAGTCACATTCATCAATATTCAGTCATGTAACCACAAATTACAGAGGAGACAATTTAATCATCCATCAAAATTTAGCGGAACATGGGGACATTACCCATTAAAGTTATGTCTACGCACCACGTGTTAAAATCATGTCTTCTCATCATGCAGAATTTTACTCATGAAGAATTACACCAGCAATTAGATAGCAGAAACTAATGATAAAGTTAATATGACACCAGAGTTGATGTCAAAATCTTGGTTTGACGTGGAGTTAAACTAGTCAGTCTAACAACCATAATAGATTTTCTTAATTAAATTCCTTAATTAAATTTTAAGCTACTCGACTGCTCTAAGTTCCTGAATTCCAGAGATGTAATGGGCCATGACAAGTGATGACATTTATTATGATGAATTTTCTATTATGTGCTTAAAAAGGTACCAACGTCTTTCTGCAGGTTTTTTTCAAAATACCATGTAACACCATCACAAAAAATGTATCATTATGTAAAGTGACTTAAGTATTGAGCCTTGTCAGAGTCCATCAGGAACAAGACTCATTTACATGTGTACAGCTCCCTCTAGTGTTCACAGGCACCCCAACATGACTCTGTAGGGCTCTGACTTCAGTAAGTACATTATACCTTATATAGAGCATTACTCATAATGCAAAACTGTTATTAAAAAAAAAATGCATTAATATACATCAGCATAAAACAAACTAAATTCAAGTGACAAAGAAACTATATTGTAAAATTAATTGTATTTTTTCTGGTAAGGATGTAGGGGGCACGGTGGTGCAGTAGGTTTGGCCAGGTCCTGCTCTCTGGCAGGTCTGGGGTTCGATTCCTGCTTGGGGTGCCTTGCAGCAGACTGGTGTCCCGTCCTGGGCGTGCCTCCTCCCCCTCCAGCCTTACACCCTGCATTGCTGGGTTAGGATCTAGTTTGCAGCAACCCCACTCAGAACAAGCAGTTTCAGACTGTGCGTGCATGTGTGTGTGTATGTATGGTAAGGGTGTGTTAAGCTTGACCGAGGAGGACTTCCGCAGTTTCCCTTTTACAAATCACGGACTGGTAAGTCTCAGACTAACCACATCCATCAATATTACAGGGGTCGCAGCTGTATTTAAGCAAGGAATTTGATCAGAAAAACTTCATGACACTTGAATCTGTACCCTTTATAGTCCTGCACTTAGAGCTACAAACACTAAAATAGTGACTTTTTAGGGACAACGTGAAACACGTTGCGCTGTCCGTGCCATCCTGCTTCAGATGTTAAGGATGACATGTACTATGGCGACAGCTGAATTACAGAAAAAACTGTACTTCAATAATATGCATATCTAAACCCTGTCTATTGTGGGATGCACTTTTGCTTATTCTGAGTTATACTTTGCTTTGGAGAAAAGCTTCTGCCAAATGCAAAAATACAAAACATAAAGTGGGTACTGTGGAGACTGTTACATCCACCCACCTGTCATGGAGTTCTCCGAAGTGCTCAGCTGCTCCCTCAGCTTATCCACGTCATCCGGGTGGACCTGCTCATAGAGTGTGCTCCCAAACCACTCGGACTGCGGCTGGTTCAGCACCGGCGTCACCGAGTCTGACACGTAGATCACACGGCCTGTCTCCGCTGCTACCACGAACAGGAAGCCATCGGCCGCCTCCAAGATCAAGTGCTTCAGTTCCTGAGGAGGGAGAAGAGTGACCATCCAACCAGTCAGGGATGCAAGTATGTGACAAGATCAACATATGCACACGTTATCGAGGTACTGTCATCAAAACATAACAAGCTGTATGTTGTTTTGGTTTTCATTCATGCACTCTGGCCTCTGAGGTCTCCACTACATGACAGCACGTGGGCAACAATTCAGAGACCAATAACATACAAACGAATGTGTCATCTGCACGCCTTCCAAGCTTGCGACAGCGAGCGACTCAGGTCACAAGAGGAACCGCGGCAGCGTTTCACACCTGCTCAGTGAGGAAGGACGGCTTGTAGGCTCCGTCTGTGGAGGTGTTGCCTGTTCCCCGCATGGATTTCATGTGGGACACGGCCATGCGGAGGATGGTCAGCTTGTCGGGCTTGCGGGCAAGGGCGCTGCATGTGGGCACCATGTCCGACAGCTCCGTAATGTACTGGGTCATCTTGTTACGCCTCCTCCGTTCAATCTCACTGTGGTTCTCCCTAGTCAGCAGGAATTAAACAGCAGGTCATGCGGGAAAACGCCACTTGTGTGTCAAGCTGACTGTCGAGACAATCACGGCAAAGACCTACCTACAGTCCAAAGACAACAGAGCTACTAAAAATGTCAGTTAAGTTTGCTTTACACATATTGTGTATTTATGACAGTTAGGGGTAGTGATATCTTTCTGTTGCTTCTCTGGAACTGAGTATGTGCTGAGAATATAAAGAAAAGTGCATCCATTAAAAATGTCAATACAGCAGTTCACACATTCAAAGTAATAAATTCTTCCCATTTAAGCAACGGTTGTACTTTCACATCAGTAGTTAACTTATTTCAATAACACAGACTACTAAGAATTTGAATATGTCCAGAAAGATATGAAAGAAAATTTCAACACAAACTGGGTTGGAAATACGTTCACGTTACTTTATTTAGCAGACGCTTTTCTCCAAAGCGACTTCCAATGGATACTATGTAGTGTTATGAGCCCACACACCTTATTCACCAAGGTGACTTACACTGCTAGATACACGACACAAATATTTACAGATCTGGTATTATCTACTCCTGGATCCCCAAATATTTATTACTGACTTTAGACACTGTTACACACAACACGTGAAAATAAATTGAGTGTAGCTTTCACTGTAGCAGCACAGCGGGGCCCCTGAGCGAGTATTATCCTCTACAACCCCTGCAGACTAGCCCTACCTGGCAAATCTTTCCTTATCACCAGGAATCTGATCATCATCATACCTGAAGAGAAAGCATGACAAGAATACACATCACAAATCAAGCAATATATATAAAACTCAAACTTTATAACGCACCCTATAGCAGAAATGCATATCTATAAGAAAGCACAATTTTGATAAAGTTGATTTAATAAGTATTAAAAATTTTGCGTAACATTCAAGGGGCTATTTAAAACAAGCTACAATTCTAAGGAAAAGAATTTGGAAAGAAAATGAATGGAGTCTTGAGACTGAGCCATGCATGGCACGGGACTGCTAATGATGAATGATAAACAGAAAAACAGCATGCATGGTTTAATGTGTACCCTGAGTCAGATATTCCAAAAGCGGTTCAGTGAGAGCACAGGAGCTTCAGACCATTCCCTCATCACCACACATCTGTGTTTCGTGTGGCAGGAAGAGCCCACCTCAAGGTCATGTAGGAAGACCCACTGTGACAGGGATTCCTTCACCTCTGACGGGGCCTACTGAGACCCACTGAGAACTGTGTTCATGTCACCACAGGGACTAGCAGAAAAGCATAGTCCCTTACCAGCAACAAGCAGCACCTCCACAGGCAAAGCTGAGAGGACAAGATCTCGCATATAGGATGTGGAATTTAAGCCATGAGACCAGAAAATTACTACCCCCCCTAGTATGTCTCTGGCACTCTCAGTGCCCTAATTTGTTTGTTCATTTGGAAAACAATAAGAAAGAACCACATTCTTTGGAACATCTGGGGTTAAAGTGATGTAGCTCTCCTTCTCTCCAGCAGAGGGGACTCTCTCCTTTCCAATGCTCACTCAAGTCATGAGAAAAAAAACATAACTGAAAGTTCTGAACAAAAAGAAAGGATACAGATCCTTTAAGAGAATGGATTAAAGGAAAAATCACAAACTGAAACAAACTGTATACGAGCAGATGTCCGAAACAGCGCACGGCTACCGACAAAGTAACGACCTTCAACAAGACCCGAACACATACAGCAAACAAAAAAGTAAATGTTTTGTTGAATGTAAAAAGAAAACAATACTAAGATGAAACAAAGTGCATGCATGAAATATACACTATTTCATAACGTCAATTTTTAACACAGCAGATATACTGTATTTTGAATAAACACTCAGAGCAAACTGTGCTAATTTAGCTGCATTTATTCTGCAAATCTATTGCCTAAACCATTGTGCACACGGAAATAATAGCTGGTCACTGTTTCACGTTTTCCCACCTTGAAAATTTGCTGGGTCCCTCTCCATCTTCATCATCGAAGTCCATTCTGCAAAACCACAATCAGACATCAAAGAAATGTAGATGTAACGTCATCTTTTCAAGGTCACAGTTCACTGTATAAACGTGGTCATCTTTCATGTAACAACTAAGATAAACCAACATTGAATTAACACTTGAAACTAAAAACTTCACAGTCTTTCAGCTCTCAGAAACATTGCCTCTCTATTAAATTTTCCATGAACGTGATGGTCCAAGCATACCATGGATGCATACGATGCACAGCTAAAAAAAAAAACATCCAGATGGATCTTGGATCAAATCACCCAGAACACTCATTAGAAGCACATATGAGGAAACTGAACTTATCGTGCTTTGGAAGCATTATGCGAAAGACAGATTCTCCAAAAAAATATTACAATACTTGAGTAGAGGAGCAATAATGGGCACAGTCTTTTCAACCAAAGGACGCAAGCAGAGGATAGAACATTCTTGTGGCATTCCATTTATGCAGCACCAATAAGTGACATCAGCTTCACGGCATTTAACAACATTAAGCACCGCAGTACCTTGTCATGTAGTAACACACTACTAAATGCAAAGAAGACATCTATTTCTGTGAAGGAGAATAGTCCAAGTGGCACTGGCACTGTCTGCAGTCAGTCAGCCTTGTTCACTGGGAGAACAAGTAAACAGCCTGGAGACAGTGAGAGACAGCTAATAAATGTTTATGGATCACTCACATACAACAGCAATGTACATGCAGCACATTCATGCTACATTTCTACCAATCAATACTGAGCTATTTTCCACTGTAACTGATCTAATTTAAAGAATATGCAAGTACTTCAACCTAAATAACAACAACAACCACTTTAAAAACACTCGGCAATTTTGGACACGACACAATTATGAAATAACTGTTGCTGGTTCATCTGCTGCAGAAACAACAGAAATAAAACAACGCACTAGACCCAAAAGCAGTACGCTACAACAATGTAAGCTTGCCAGGTAAGCAAATGACCTACACACAACACAAAGTACAACATACTCTACAGCCCAAAGAACTGGCACAGCAAAGAATGCAATGTTAGACTAACCAGATGCTGCAGCTCATTCACGCAGTCTCTTTATAGTATTGTACATACTATTGATTCTGAATACATTAAACTGACAAGTTCACATTTTTCACAAACTTTCAAACCAACCACATGAAGTGAAGATTTAAACATTTACGTTTCAGAATAACGTTTTGTTGTGCTGCCTGTTTATTTTGAAATAGTTTATTAAATATTTTGCATTTTGAATTTAAAACATTAGCCCTGAAATCACCTGTGTGAATTATGAATTCTGATGTACTGCTGTAATACCAGTGAGTGCTTTTTCTTAGCAGTTAACTGTGGCAAAATAAACACACACACACACACACACACACACGCACACACACACACACTTTCAGAACCGCTTGTCCCATACGGGGTCACAGGGAACCGGAGCCTACCCGGTAACACAGGGCGTAAGGCCAGAGGGGGAGGGGACACACCCAGGACGGGACGCCAGTCCGTCGCAAGGCACCCCAAGCGGGACTCGAACCCCAGACCCACCGGAGAGCAGGATCGTGGTTCAACCCACTGCGCCACTCCCCAGTAAAATGTGCATCTGTATGCCAAATATTGTAAGTTGTTTTGGATACAAGAATATCACTTAAGCAATGAAGTTACGAAGAGCAATATGTTTTTAAAGTCTTAAAATCCAATTATCTTTTTCCAGTACCTCCATCTAAATGTGGATAGATATATTAATAACAGATTTTTTTTTTTTTTTGCTGTAAAAACAAAACAACCATTCTCATCTGATTTTACGAATTTACACTGTCAACCCATTAAAAAAAAATGTGAAGCTCATTTAAATATATTACTGCACAAGATGTAACGAAACAGTCCACATATGTATATTGTACATCAAAGTGAAAATATTACATTTACATTTATTCATTTAGAAGATTCTTTTCTCCAAAGCAATGTACATCTGAGAGAACAATACACGGAGTGCATTACATTGACAGGACAGATTTGGATGCAGACACGTGATTCTTGAGTACAGTCCATTTGTCACATCCCACCATATGAACCAGCAGAGATTATACGAGTAGCTGAACAAAAGCTTTTCCATTACACAAACTGTAATTAAAAATTATTAAACACCTGAACGATTATTGCACACTTACGAGATCAGGGGAGAGGTCAGTCCGAAAGCAGTGAGTTTTGAAACCTTTCTTAAATGTAGTGATGTATGATGTATGAAATACAAAAAGAGATTCAGTAACGGTATAATCTGGAAAGTATGAAGGTGGGGGGGGAATCAGCATTTCAGTTGAGAAAATGCACATTTTATTGTTTGGTGTAGCAAACCCAAAATAACTTTAAAATTCAGACAAATTACTGAATAATTGTAGGAATTATTTTTATACATTGTTTATATTTGGAGAACCAATGCCAAACATTACAGCTGTGAGACACCCAATCCCATAAAGAAAAAGGTCTATATCAAGGTTTTCATAAAAGTACTATAAAGCCATGTCATCTGGGTATATGCATATGCAATTATTAACAGACAAGAAGCTGTGGTCATTTACTAAATGAAAGGTAAGACCAGCTTAGGATACAGTTTAGAGAAAGATGAATTCTAGGTATCACAGTTCCAGATGATGACGACATAATAACCATTTCATTTAATGACTGGGACCTCAGTACAACCCCTTCTCATTCAAACATTCGTGCAAGTGCCTTAATTGGTTTATTCACTCTGATAGTATTCTCAAACATTCTTACTTTGATGGTCATTTAGCTTGCAGAAAAAAAATAATAACCTTCATTTTATGAGGCAACAGCAGGGAAATGTCTGTATTAAAGACCATTTCGAGATTATGATAGTTACGTAATTATGTTATTTTGGCCTTACAACACAACAAAAACCACACCGTATTTCAAATATTACCGTTCCTTGTATTCGATTTTGTAATAAGCTTAAAAGACCACAGATTGTTATATAAATGATTCCCCCTGTTAAAGTCACTTTCGACACTCTTGCGCAATTATTACTTTTACTAGACACGTGCAATATCCCGGACAGTATAAAAACTGCAAAATTCACCATTTAGAGATGTGGAATACTGTAATTACAGCAACTTCCATTCCTTCTCCCCATATATGTTAATGAAGTTGTAATAATCGGTACCATTCCAATGGACATATACACATGGACATGTGCCCTCGCATTAGTAAATGTGGCAAAAGGGGGCCGTACACTGTGCTGTATACATGCTGTGAAGTACGCAGGAGTGGGTGGGATGCGGTTCAGTGTGCCTCACCGGTACGCACTGTTCCAACGCTCCACGTACCCGGCACACCAAGGCAAACACACTGCCCTCCTTCGTGCTATAACCCACTGCCGTCAGGAATGACTGCAAACCAACGATGTCACATTTTGCTCATTTTCTGTCACATCAGCCAACTGTTGGTGTGGCACTGAAGCTGAGATCTACTCCCTCTGGGCATCCCCGCTGCCGCAGGCTCATCGTTTGCTTGCCTGGTGTTTCCGTATGCCCGTCCATGAGTCTGTTAGAACCTGTGCGACGTGAGCTGTAAAACGAAACACTCACCCGCCTGATCTCCTCTTGCCCCCGCGGCCAGGCATGGAAGCAGCCATCCGCACCTGTCCGGCACCCACCACGGTGCCTGGCATTGCCACAGGCCCAGGGAGGTCTGTGCCCATCTCTGCATTCCAGGAAGACAACAGCAAAAAGCAAAAAAAAAAAAAGTCATTCACAATAACCCTTCATCATCAAATGTAAACAGAGCACATATACAGTCTACCGCAGCAAGTTAAACGTCAGTGCCGGATCAAGATATGATTCTGGGTACTTTCCCCTCCCCCATTTCCAAGGGAGCAAGCAGCACTTCAGGCCTTCACATGGACACAAACCACAAGGCTGTGAACTAATCAAAGACATTTCACCACTTTCTCTTCAATTTTTACACACTAAAATCTTTAGCGGAACTCAGGGAAGGAAAAGAAAAAAAAAAAAGCCCTCAAAAAAAAATTTAAATAACAGTTCTTACAGCTGAAATACTCTGAGCATGTCAGTGTTTAATAAATTACAAAGGACAACAAAGCTACACACAACAGCATTCATTTTCTCCATGGCAAGCTTTCCACCTTCACAGAATTGCAAGGCAGTGCCCGCTCTGTCAGCTGTATTTCAAGACACTACCATGTTCCACAGCAATTTACCACGGAGTTAAGCCACAGAGAAGACAACGCTGCCAGAACCTCTTCTCACCCTCCTCCCGAGAAACATGCTTTTTCAGATCTGCTTTAACAAGTGCTAACTTCAAAAGAAAACAGTGTACACTCCATAGCAAAAAGAGAAATCCTGTCAGTGTACCCCACCAACCAACTGCAGATACTTTCTGAATTGCACTCATATTTAAGAACTACATCAACAAATCATCAGGCTGCATTCCAGCACATCCAGCCACATCTACGCAGATACGACAGATTTTCCATTTTAGGCAAACAAGTAATTCTAACCATGCATTTTGCAAGCAGAGACTTTAAAAGGAAAAAAAAAATCTATTTTCCTGATATCATTCTAACGACATTTTAAAGTATGCCAAACAATGAAAAAATAGTCTGTGTTGCAGTAAAGCCTTGGTACTGTATCTTATGGCTTCATTTATTTCCATCAATTCATTTAGCTCACAAAAGCATTCTGGACACAAAACAGTGTTTATATATAGTCCAGAGAGATTGTCACGAACCTATTCCCCTTACCCGTAGCCAATGAATCAGCCCCTCCCACATTTCTTGCATAAAAAACCTTTCATTTGCAGTATAATTATTTATGTATGGAAAGTCAGGCCTCCATGTTTTAAACAAATGATTAATGTAACCTTTGCTACACTTTCAGCATTTCAGTTCCATGGACTGAATACAAACTCCAAGAGTGGCAGTGTGGGGGCGTAGGAGCAGTTTTTACTAATCCCACTGAACACCAAACACAATTAATTGATAAATCTTTCCAAAATTGTTGATATACCTGAGATGCAAAATAAATTGCAACATCATCCTAAGGAAAAACATCTGCATCAAACTCACCGCTCAACTGATGTATGGATGAGTGACCCATTGTAAGTAGTGTATCTAGCAGTGTAAGTCACCTTGCTGGGTAAGGTGTGTGGGCTGAAAACACTACACAGAGTTCATTGGAAGTCGCTTTGGAAAAAAGCGTCTGCTAAGTGAATAAACGTAAACTGTTAAACGGCATTCCCCTTCTGTTTACCTCATTCGAAACTATGTGCATGGAAAAAAAGTTTATTTCTACAGTAAAGATCACTGGTTAGATCAACAGACAGCATTAAGATCAACCAGATGATGATGATCTACTGCCGGTGAGTCAAAGACAGAAACAGAGTGGGATGCAGATTGAGCAGGTCCCCCCTCAGTTTTAATTCTGACAAGGTGTTTAAACTGTCTTGAAAATATTGCAGGTTGCAAACAACAAAAACAGAAGGCCACAGACTCCAGGACTTCTGGTGCATTTCCCCCACTCTCACCCTTGCAAATTTCAGCACACTGTGAAACTGATATTCTTTATTTATTTAGCCCAATTTGCATTCAGAGCATTTACAGTCGATGTAACAAGGAGATGCCAGCTGCTGGTGCGGGAGAGAGAGAGAGAGAGAGAGAGAGAGAGAGGAAAAAAGAGGAAAAGGTTACATTTTTTGACAGGAGAAGTCAAAGATGCTGGACTATGCCATTTTACATTTAAATACTTTTTATAAAGGAGTCTCAATGTATTCACAGGGACAAGGCAGCAGAGGAGCAGCACGATCCGCTCTGTTGCCGCCGTTCAGCCGCACAGCTGGAGCCTCTCAAAAGTTGCCCTTCTCATGGAGACCAGCGACAGCATCCATCTCTGCGGCTGTCCAATAATAACAACAACAACAACAACAACAACACATAATCCGAAGAGGACATCAAAGCCGATGTGAGCGGAACCCCCGAAGGGAACAAAAGACACCCGAACCGGGGAAGATCATGGGTTCTCTGTTATGTAACGTTTCCATCGCAGTTTCTCAACACGAAATTCGCAGCACAAAACTCGGGCGGTCCAGAGTCGCACTTTCCATGATTAATATCCATTAAAATAAAAATGGGAAAAATTTTAAACTGAATATTGAAACGGTTTTGTTTTTTTATTTTTAAATTTAACTTAGTTTTACCGCACACGGTTAAGAAAAATATGATTTTTTTTTTTTTTGGGAATCAACAGGCAGGGCTGGTAATTTAGCCCTGCTGTTGCTTGAGACGTTAAGGCTTAATAAGGTGGAGGAAATTGTGAAACGATGAAAAAGGTTTACAAATTGGAGCGCTAGCCTGATGGAAAAGCGCGTTTGAATTGTTCACATTAATCAGGGAAATCAATCACGTACCGGCCGCACTAATGTATTCAGCGAAGCCACATTTTGCATTGAGGGGGGAAACAGATTTTAATCACCGCCAAGCGCCGTACACGAGTCTTACATAGATTTTGTGCAAAACAAGACGTGAACTCAATCGACATGAAGTGACAGAAGTGCAGGTTTTTGTGAGTTAACGGCAGCTTCGTCCCCCTTCCCCCCACGTACGCAGCTAGCATTGTCGGCTAGCGCTTTAGCTCCTTTAGCTCTTCGTCGTCGGAAAAAAAAGGACCGACCGACACTCACTCACATTCTTTTGTTATGGCAAAAAACTGTGGGGAAAAAATCAATGACCTCCCCGGAGAAACCACGACGACGCGAGTCAATGTCCGTCAACCCCGTCCCCGTCCGTCCCCTCGGCTCGCAGAGCCGGACTTACCCGACGGGTTGACGGCGGCGGGTGTTGCCATGTCGTCTCTGTGGAGGAGAGCAGAGGAGTGAAGCGCCGAGAGGAGAATGACGCACGATGCGGGGCGCGCGACACGCCGCGCGCTGGCCAAAGGGGCTCCGCTCGCGGGGCTCCGCACGCGAGGACGATGCAGCGGGAGCCAAAGGGTAGCGAACACCTCAACGCGCTCTCGGCGCTCGGAAACGCACGGAACCGGGCGGCACCAGCGCTCGGCAGCCCGTACAACACACACCGCGGCGCACTGTACACGTTACAGCTCACGCGTGTAGAATAAATTTGCTTTTTCTCCCCTACACTCTGGGTGGGGGGGGGACGTAAGATGTCTGAGTGGTAACACCGCGAGACTTGCCTCGAATTAATTAATACAGAACAACCCCGAAAGTTCGGAGCGTTTTAAAAGTTTAGTGTTCGGCGTTAATGGGTCTTTATTCATTTGTACAACTGTACATTCATTAAAACTGCTCTGTTTGAGATGCTTCTGTAGTCCAACCAACTTGGATATGGCGTCAAAGCAAAAAAGTGATGTCATGAAATGTCAACAACACGCGATGCGTACTGTAGAAAGATGTTGTAATACTTAAACTGCGTCATAGATAATTTTAGTGACGTGTGCTCTGGACCCGGCACCTTGGCACCTCTCGGGCTCCACACACACCTGAAGCTCACGGCGCGTGCAGGGTGCGCGCCTGTCAGTTCCTGAGCGCGAGAGTACAGAGTGCCAGGCTGAAATTCCACACTCTGCTGCATTATTCATTGGCCCCAAGAGAAATGTACAGTACAGACATATTAGAAAAGTCAGTAATGTCATACTGGAACCAGCAGGTAGTGTAGTGTTGGCTGTTGCATCGCAATCCCAAAATTCCTGGTTCAAATCCCACTTCTGCTGTAGCATGACTGAGCAAGGTACTATGGTAAAGTGTAGTAACTAGGACTATGTCACACTGTATGCATAGGTGCAGGGGTCTACAAGTAAGTTTCTTTTGCACGCAACTATTCGAGTAAAAGAATTGGTACAAAGAAGGATTTAAAAACATCAGGTCAAAAACTAGTCAGGTACTGAAGTTACTTTGCTTCAAATTAGGATTTGTAATGAATCACTAGCAATGTTAACAGCTGCAATAGTATATACATTTTGAACTTTTTTTTTTTTTTTCCTTTCCCAACAACTATGGGCAGTTGGTAGTGTAGTGGTTAGAGCTGCTACCTTTGGATCCAACCTTCAGATGAGCAAATTACTTATCCTAAATTGCTCCAGTAAATCACGTGGATGTGTAAATAATTGTAAGCTGCTTTGGAGAAAAGCATCAGCTCAATGAATAAATGTAAATAAAATATGCTGTGAAAATAAAATTTGATGTTGTCAATTAGACTAATCAAATAAATGCAAAGCAAAAGACCAGTCAGCAAGGTATTATCTCTAATGATTATTTAACTTACTCCTTTAGGTTTGTATACTTGAGTTCTTATACTTATTTACCAATTTATACAGCAGGGTAAGCGTATCACAGCAGAAACAGGGATTCAAACTCATTCCCTTTAATTGCAAACTAAAAGCTTTAATCACTACCTTACCTGCTGCCCCAAATGAAGTTGTGTAATTTTTCATTTATCCAAAGTGATGTACTACTCTTTATTCATTTAAATTGCTGTGCATTTATAGTAGAACAATTCAGGACAAACATGTTTCTGAAAGGCAATAGAGCAGTGGGAGGATTGGGATTCGAACATACAACCCCTTGGTTATAACTCATTATCCCTAATGATACAGTACTGACTATTCCATAGTAAGAAAACCCACAATCCACAGGTAGTGCTGCTGCCTCACAGTCCCAGGGTGGTGTGAGAAAACGTTAAATTACCCATAATGTGTGACTGGGTGAGTGATTGTATGCATGTGTGGCTACCCTGCAATGGAGTGGCATCCCGTTCAGGGTGTGCTCCCCCGCCCCAAAGCTTCGAGAAAGGCTCTGTTTCACCGCAACCCTCCTCAGCACAAGCGGTCATTGAAATTGGATGACTGGAGGGCATATAAGGTCATACAAATAGTGCTTGAACTTTAGTTTTAACATTTTTATAGGTAAAAAAATCTGTCATAAGACTATCATTGGTGCTTCCCTTTTAGTAAATGGCAACAGATAATTCACCAAAATGAAATAAGGTTAACCTCGAAGAAATATGTGTACTGAGATTGCTAACCTTCATACTCTGTAGTAGGTAAGGTATGTGTTGCAGGCAACATAATTAGCAGATTAATTAACACAACAATGTTATTAATCAAATTTTTAAAACTTAGCTTTACAATTAAATTTTTGCTTACATAAGTAAAGTCTTATAAGTTATTCTTCACTCTTTACAAACAGAAAAAAAATGCTTCAGATTAAAATATTGTTTCTCTATTTAAATAAAAGGAATTATGTTGTAATTTTGTCTTTTCCAACATTTAACTGATGGTTAATGCTGATCAGCATTAATGCAAAAAAAGTTAGTTCATACATTTAAAATAAGAATGACTCATAGAATAACAAGTAATTTTAAAATATTGATTAAAAATATTTATTTTTAATCAATATTTTCTATTGATATTTATTGATTAAATGTCAATATAAAATATCGATTACAAATATTGTTATTATTAAAAAATAAGAACCTGTTTAACTCATGCAATTCAGTTCTCAGAATCCAAAGAAGAAATATGTCAAACATATTTAAACTAACATTTTTGCCTGAGTTCACATCCCTGGAGAAATTAACTAGGTTGTCACTCAAGGAGATGTGATATTCAACTGTAGCTCTGGCTGGTAAAAGAAAAAATGACTGTGAAAAGTAACATTTATTCAAGTAAAAAAATAAAAGTGACTTTTTTCTACCACCTCTGCATAGGTGTAAACAAGTGTTGCATAAGATTCAGGAAAGTTAAATGTGTCTCTCCAGTATGGGTGTATAACCTCCTTAAGCACTTGCGTTAATATTTCTTAGCCAATAGCTGACCAGTTGTTCCATTACTGCAAGAGTGTATGACTTGTGAAATGAATGAGTGAAGAAATGAAACCAAAAAAAATAACACCGCAACATGTTATTTAGTAATTGCAAAGAGGTATAACAGATTGGGGGTGTGGTGGCGCAGTGGGTTTGAGTGGGTCCTGCTTTCCGGTGGGTCTGGGGTTCAAGTCTCGCTTGGGTTGCCTTGCGACAGACTGGTGTCCTGTCCTGGGCATGTCCCCTCCTGTGTTGCCTGGTTAGGCTCCAGCTCCCCACGACCCTGCATGGAACAAGTGGTTTCAGACAGGGTGTGTGTATATACATTTTTCCAACAAATTCAAAAAGTTGTAAGGAAGGAGTACAGTATATCTTGCCAAATGCAAATCTATATTTTCACTTCGTGACTATTTTGCTTGCAGTCGAAAGTGACTTTTCATAGGTTTTGGCAAAGACCCCATTAGAATTTTGCAAGGACATTACTTGCAGTGTCAAGGATTCATTTAACTTTTAAAGTCTTTTGGGAATTTTCGATTAATCTTTTCCAACATAACAATCAAGATTTTCCTATGAATAGACAGTAATTTGGGTCACCAACCCTAGTAATTGTGCAGTCTGTATTTCCCCTGTTTATAAAGTCAGCATTAAATGTGTCAGGAATGATAAAGCCTTCATTGCACACACACAAATTGGGTGCGGGAAAACAAGGTTTTTATTCTGGCTTTATCAGTCATTTTTAAAGTAAGGAAAGAAATGAAGATGAATTCCTTTCCTCAGCTGTTTAATTCCTTTTAATAACTGTTTTGTAGACCCTGCTTGACTTGCTTTACCAACACCTTTAGATTGTCATTAGGATGCCTGCCACTGGAGCACAGCGTTCACTGAAGGCAGCATTCTGCAAATAGATTTTAATAAAGTAAACAACTAATGTCCCAGAGACAACCCTCTCACTTGTATTGCTGTGGCATAAATCATTTCATCAGAGATGAAAACATCCTGTGTTACATTAATTCTAATGCTGCGTAACTGAAAACAAGATCATGTTAATGAACAAAACATGTTTACGACTTCCTTGCTGCTGTGTTAGAAGGTCAAATACATAAATGAGAGCCTGGGAAAAGATAAGTTTCCGATATCAGCAAATTAATTTACTTTGTAAGGTAAAAACCAGTAGGCCTTGAGCTCCTTTTAGCTCACTGGTCTTATCTAACACATCTTATTGTTACTACTGAGCATTCAAGCGTCAATGTAGGGATGGTGCCAAGCTCTCAGTACTACTGCTTAACTTTTACTTTCACAAATTTACTTTCACTGCTCGGTACTTCGGGGGGCGTGGTGGCGCAGTGACCCAGTGGGTTGAACTGGATCCTGCTTTTCGGTGGGTCTGGGGTTCGAGTCCTGCTTGGGGTGCCTTGTGACGGACTGGCATCTCGTCCTGGGTGTGTCCCTTCGCCCTGTGTTGCCGGGTTAGGCTCCGGCTCCCCGGGACCCCGTATGGGACAAGCGGTTTCAGATGGTGTGTGTTTGGTAATTGTTTATAAACTTATTTCAGTGTAGGAACAACACTTTAAGTAATTCCATTACAAAATGCTTGTTGTATTTTACTGTTCTCAAAAGATGTGGACTTAATCATTATTAACCCAATATTTTCTAGGCTACCACAGAGGACCTAGGGTACATTCTGTTTTTAAATGTCTTTACGAATAATTATTTTTCTTTAATTTCCATTGTTATTTTCCCACCGTTTTTTTTTTGTCGTTTTGTTATGTTTTCTCTCATGCAGCGCACGCGATGTTCTGCTCTTGTTTTGTGAAGGATGTAAGAGCAAGGTTGCTCTTTCATGTGGGACCTTTTTATGTGGTGAATCACTAATATTAAGAGGACATAATGGTTAAGAAATGTTGGAGTACGTGAAGAGACGTATTTGTGGTTCTTGTACAGGTTTACAGATGATCACAGTTCCTTCAGATGTTACTTCTACTCATGAAAACAGAAGAAAAACTGTGAAAGGATGCCTAAATACCATTATTCAAGGTAATTATGTACACCTCAGTTTAGTCTCTTGCAACACACCTTCCATGACCGCCTTTCGACTTGGAGCTTAACAGCTTTGATTCAACTGAAAACGGAATTCTTGCTTGCAAAAGTGGAAGGAAAACAAGTCATCATTTGGCGTGTTGATGAACTTGCTGCTCTGAATGTTAGAAAAGAAATTGTGGGTGCCTCTCAGAAGAGGTCTGGCTGTTTACCATGCATATAATGGATGTGTGGAACAGTCCATTGAACACGGGCACTTCAACAACTCAAACACCTTGTGCCACTGTGAAGGGCCATTACTACCTGAGGCAAAGGAGCCTTTCATTTGCTCTAAATGTCGTGCCTCTCACTTGGTTACTCATGCCTTCACCAGGACTTTCTTGACACGGTAAACATGGGAACAATGAACGCTGCGCACGTGGCCTACAAATCAGGTCCTAAAACACCGCCGTACATGAAGGCTGAGGTCTGCTGATTTTAACCAGGGCCAAGGCCTTTATGTAAAATTATGTAAAAGGACATGCACTGGGCGACTTGAAACACAGTCATTAAAAGTTGTTATTTCTGGAACGTGCTAAAGTAGCTAACTCGCCACCTGTTGTGAGTGTGCCTAGTTTGCAATTAGCAGTTCCGGAGCTTATTGGTGCTGTTACAGTCTTGCACCTATCATGCTAACAAAACTGCTTATAAAGTCAATGGCTTACGGTATAATTGGAACGATAAGTTACAACTAATGTCTGTTTATTTTTTACTTTACCCGACACTTTTCTTCGGCTCCGCATCACTCTTCGGATGCAAAAAAAGTTAGGAAATATTTATGGGGCTAAGATAAAAGGCAAACAAGTCCAAGTCTAAAATCGGAGAGGTGATATTTTTATTTCTTGGGTAAAGGCAACAATGCGATGAGACTTTCCCCGTTCGTCCTTGTACGCCATACTGCTGCTTGGCAGGTTCCTGCCGGTACACAGGAAGGCACCTGGATGGGTTATATCACTGACAGGAAAGGCCGTGGGGGTCAGAGCTGCCATAGAGTGAACCTCCCCATTAACTTCTGCTGCCTGTCAGCTTCCGTTTGTGTGTCACTCCCCGCCATCTGACATGGGATGCTTCCTCTCGGACACTTGACCGCAGCAGCTGTCGACCTGACTGCATCTGACACCGGGGCAGAACTTCCTTCATATCAGGAGAAAATGCATGAGAGATGTGCAGAGCAAGAGTCTATATAAGGGTTCAGCAGGCGGGAGGAGAGGTGGATTGCGGTGCAGCCTCTCACGCACACGCACACAGACACACACTCGTGCAGCGTGAACACGCAGCGGCGGCGGCGGCAGTGACAGCGGGGGCTGGGAGTCTGCCGGAGAATGAAAGGACGAGGAGGTGTGTAGGAGCCGGGAGCCGTGGAGCTGGGCAAGGGGAGCGGGGCGTGCAGGAATGAAGCCCCCGTTCCGGCCGACTCATCCATGCGGAGCGGCGGGGAGCAGCGGGGAGCCGGCACTCTTCCTTGGCTGCGCTGAAGAGGCAATGCAGTAAGTGGGCTGTGGGGCGATGCAGCAGTAGGCTCGCTGCTCACCTTGGAGACTCTCACTTTCTCCTCAGCGCAATGTGAGGGCAGGCAGGTAAAGCAGTTTTTTTTAAACACCTTGGCAAACTCATACGCTTACTTTTCCAAAAATTTTCAGTGGTGTGTAGATCTTGCATGTAGGTCCTGAGAGGACACTGTCCAGCAGGTGCTGTTAGTTACTTTGAATGTGTTGGGTGTGAGGGACACTGCCGTATCCGCAACTGAGATTTATCGCAGGGGAAAAAGGTTGGGTGTCCTTCACATTACTGAGCCTTTGTGGGATGAAAGCCTTCTGCTCAATTTGCATTAGATCTTAGGCTCGCCGTGGTCTCTTGTTTGTCTGCGCCAAGCTACGACTGGGTGAATTCATTTCGTTCATGCAGCACCTCTTGATTTATCATGAAAGGGATGTGTTTTCCATCTGAGCGTAAAAAAAGTTGATAGAAATGTGCTGAAAGGTGCTAAAGAGGAACATTTTGCTCAGAATGTACAGGCAGACCAGTTCTGTTTGGCTTTGAACCGCATGCCCCTCCGAACTTTACGTCTTCCAAGACGCACGTTAAATTCTTCTTTTTGTCATACCTGCTACTTAGGTTATACATTCTTGCTACAAAAGAAAAGAGTTGTAAATATTCGTGAAATTTTAAATATAATAGTTACTCTTTCTTCTAATTCAGTGTAAAAGTCTATCTAAGAAACATTTTTTTGAGTGATGTAGGCATTCAGCAGGAAAAAATTGGCTGCAGGGGCATATTCTAAGCATATTTTAGTATTGATTGCGATGTTGTTATGTGTGAAGTAACAGTTAAAATAATACAAAAATGTCTGCAAAAAATTTTTAGGAAAAAATGCCTTTTTTCCCTCTTAACACCTTTAATTCATTTTGATGGCTCAAGATGTCAAATTCACACACACACATTTTCTGAACCGCTCATCCCATACGGGGTCGCGGGGAACCGGAGCCTACCCAGCAACTCAGGGCAAAGGGCCGGGGGACACACCCAGAACAGGATGCCAGTCTGCCGCAAGGCACCTCAAGTGGGACTCGAACCCCATACCCACCAGAGAGGAGGACCTGGTCCAACCCAATGTGCCACCGTGCCTCCATGTTGAATTCAGAATATTCTAATAGCAAAATATAGCAGCATAATATGAAGCAGATCCTTAATAGCTTGAGTTCACATTTTATATTGTTTTCTTTGTGATTTCTGCCAACACTGCCTAGTGAGACAATATACAGTATTGAAATGGCGACCCATGGAGAAAATAGATTTTTTTAACAGTTTGTAATTCCTTGGTTAGGCATCAGCATCCAGCATTTTGAAGGTAAGCTGCACTGATTCCACATCAGTAGTGAGTTTGGAGAGCCGTTGCAGAGCTCTGAGTTTGCCCTTAAGTCCTCTGTGGGTGCAGAATATAGAGGGAACACAACAATACTACTGTGATCCAAGCTGCAGAATGCAGTAAGTTTTTAATGGCCATTTCTTTGATTTAAAATCATTAATTATCTGTTTACGTTCAATTTTTCCCATTTGGAAACAGATAATCTCATACTAGATAGCCTAGAGCTAGAAACCGGCTTTGGCTCCCTTTCCTTCTCCTTCTCTCTTTCTGGCCCAAACCAAGTAAAGTGATTTATTCATAGCCATTCATTACAGAAATTATATATTTGTTTCTATCTGGCATGGCAGAGACCATAAATTATAGAATATGCTTTGATAAATTGAGGTTTTCAAAAACAAGTGTATTGCAGCAACCAAGAATTTATTGATGAATATTCATATATTTACATTTTTGAAATTGCATGTGTGCAGACATGCATTAATCCAGGGTTTAGGTATGAGAGATGGAAAATGTGAGCAAGTGGTCTCAACCTGAGCAGGCTTCAGTTCCACAACTGCTTCTTTACCAGCAAATATAACTGCTAGTATCTATCCTGGCCCGGCTGCAGAGCTCTATAAACAGTCAAACCCAGTGTTTAACACCATGCTCAGAAACACCAACACGCCTGATGAGTGGAAAAGGACGGCTCGGACGGTCTCCTTTTCCCACCTCTGAGTGAAAAATCTGGCACTGCTATCTGGGAGCGAGGGAGTGTGTCAGCACCGAGACAGAGAGAGATACAGTACAAGTCTGTTGGCACCCCCAAGACAGATCTGGATGAAGATCAATTGGCTACTTAGGAATGGTTATTACTATCAATACTGGCACAAAAGCTCCTTAATCGCACTTAAATAGAGCAGCATTTTAAAGCAAATGTGACAGAGGGAAGCCCCATGATATAGTTGCCACACTGGATCACATTTATTTTTTTTCAACATAAAATTACATACTTGTCATGTAGGACATAAGATTTCCAACAAAGGATTTTATTAAGGCTCTTTTTTTTAGCTTGTAAAGATTTGCAGATTATCACACTCTCGTCCATGTAACACCTGTGATAATGTATAGGAGACAGTCAAATGATGATTCCAGATGAATTTTGACACAGAGCAGTAAGCTGATTTCTATATCATGACATTTGTAAGTGACTGGTCAGCTAAGGTGGGTTCCGCCCTTTTTCGCTGACCTGGGTTCAGATCTCTCCTTGTCGTCCAAGTTTGAGAGGTAGGCTTCTCCATATAACCACACAGCAAGCCCATGTACACTGCACACATCCCAAAGGTTGCAAAAACATTCTGCTCTTCTACTCTTCATAGACTCACGAAGGTTGCGTTGCGTAAACTCGGGCAGATTTCGTTGTATTCTTTGTGTCGCTGATACTGATTTCATGCCAAGCTCTTTAGTTTATATCTCCCCATGAAGAGTCCCAACCTGGTGTGAAAAGGTCTGTATGAAACCATTCTCCTGGACCTCAGTTAGAAGCGGCGGTTTGCTGTTCAAACTATCTCCAGACAGTATGCTTTATAAATGAAGAGGAGCACCTTCCTCGGGGGGAGGATCTGTCATTTTGCTCCATCTCAAACATTTCATACTGTAGGTCAGCAGGAGCACTTTGCTGTCCCGTCACGTACAGATGAGCTGCTTTACTTCTGACAACCGTTTGCAGAAGCAGAACATCCCTGTCAGTGTTGAGAGTGGGGCTTGGGAAGCTTTAATGATGGCACAAGGTGTTTCTGGGACACTTTCTCTACGGTTCCATTCCTCCTATCACAGATAGCCTACTTCAGAAAGGCCCAGTCCAGTGGGATATCTGGATAAAGGTTGGAGATGGACCCAACTGTGGGTGTTTGACATTCTTCTGTCTTAGCTGTGTAATGACAGTGAGAACCCCAGCTAGCCCAACGTAACACGCCACCAGTGAACCAAGTGGCCTGGGGGGCCTTGGACAAGTCATTTTATTGGCAGATTGGGGAATGGATTTATGGGGTTGTTTTCTCACTCTTTAAAAAACACAGCAGGTCAGCATCATGCTTTAATACATTTACTCCTCCCGTGGGCCAACTTGTCCTGTAAAACAATGATTGACTCCCTCAAGTATTACTAGGTGGCGGTGGATAACCTTTGTCCCACTGAAGCACTGCAACTTTTCATTAACACCAACACCAAATTAGTCCGTTAGCATTTTACCAAGTTATACACCAGAATGTTTCAGCAAAACCTTGCTCAAAATGGGAAAAAAAAAAAACACATTTCCCCTTGCAAGTTTGTCTCCTTAACCACCTCTGTAGAAATTCATGGTCCTAAATGTTTTTCAGAAATGAACAAATCATAACACAGCTGAACCTCAAACAAATCTGTGCAACTGAAGGCCTGAGTTTGCTGCCTAGAGCACCATCATCTCCCATATGGGCTCCATTGTTGTTTGACTGACTCTGTTAGCAGATGCATCACATGGAGCAGATGTTCTTCATTCCACTCCGTAACAGCAGATGGGCCACAGTAAGGGAAATGATTAGCCAAAACTCTTACCACATTGCTAACGAATAGGGAATGACCATCAAAAGGATTTGTAACCTAGTAACAGTCCCCCAGTCCAAGGTTCCACTTGGACATTAACCCTGAATCCAGGCCCTCGATAGCCATTGTTACAAACCACACTGTGAGAACCAGCTCAGTGCATATCTCGGGACACAGATGCATAGACTTTACGCTGTTTGGACATTTAATCACCATAGTCGATTACGGAAACACTTCATTCGTCACGCGATATCGTGATTCAGATGAGAAAGGGGGAAGTCATCTGTCTCCAGTGACAGGGCTGTGCTTGCTCTGGTGGGGATGGTTAAAGCATCTGTCACGTGAGAACCACCTCGGTGCACTTACAGCTATAGCGTGTAAGAAAAGCACCAAAAGATTCATTGTTCGCGCAGAGCAGGCGGGAGGTGAGAGTTCGGTTACCTACACTTTAGGTCCATTCACTACATGAACTAGAATGCCCTGTAACACAGCTGTGAAACTTTGCTGCTTACACAACATGTTTTGTGCCTCATAATTCTGCTTGTGCCTATAGTGCTGCTTGTTCCGTGCGGCTGGCACGCAGTAATGTTTTGCAGACGTGTCTGTAGCGTAAGAATGGTTTTTGGTTTTCGTTCAGAGTTCTGGAAATGGTCAGCAGTTTTCGTACGGATGCATTGTTTTGAAGAAATTTTGGCAAATAAATATGAGTGAGCATTTTGATTGACCAGTACTTCAGTTTCACACATAAACTGAAACTGCTTGTCCTAAGCAGGGTCACGGCGAGCCAGAGCCTAACCCGGCAACACAGGGCGCAGTGCTGGCAGGGGAGGGGAGACACACCCAGGACGGGACGCCAGTCCGTCACAAGGCACCCCAAGCAGGACTCGAACCCCAGACCCACCAGAGGGCAGGACCCAGCCAAGTCCACTGTGCTACCGCACCCCCTGCTTCCATTTCCAGGGAATTTCTTTTCTCCAATTTTATTTTCTTAGAGACTGAGAGCACATTTAAAATTTCCTTCTGCAACAAAAGGGCCTTCACACTAATGCTCACTATCTGATGTGTTCCACTTCACAACTCTTAATAACCTGCAGTATAGGTAATGTGGAAAAATATCTGGCCAAATTGTACACTTCAGTGCTTTGGTTACTGACAGCTTGTGAATTACTTAGGTTTTTGGTTTTGAAGAATAATACATTTTGTAATAATAATATGGTCATTGGCATCTATGCTGCATCCAATTACGTTTTGTGCAATGCAAAGACTATTAAAGACTATTAAGCAATCATAGGCTATTAAATAACCTTTGCATGTTTAAAGGGAATTATTTTGGAGTCTTGGTTGACAGTTAGCTGTATTTCTTAATTAAATTGCTAATGGCATTGTCAAGGTTACAGCTGCAAGGGTCCTTGAAAAGCAATAATTACTGTTCAGATGGTCCCAATAGCACATACAGAAAGATCAGTCTGCAAGAAGAAATTGCTTATTAGTGTAAATCAAATAGGGCCATTTGAGAAACGCTGACACATGTACGGTGCAATTCTTCCTTAATCCCTCAGATGATATATCAAAGGGGACTCTATGCATTTAAGTTCACATGAGACTCAGGGAATTAAGCATTCCAGCCAGGTATTAAAGATGCTTGTCGCCATGTCCTTCAGGGTAGAAGGTTTTTAGGGAGTTTAAAGAGCGTTCTGAGTGGGCGGACTACCGTGCATTGCCGAAAAAATCACAATCCATTTCTTTGTATCTACCCTTTTCGGTGCTGCGTGTTGCTAAACGATGGCTGTAAAGCATTTTGAAGATCAAATTTTCATCATTAGCTAAAGCAGATGGTTTATTCATGTACCAGAGTAACCAATTAAAACAGCTAAATGTCTACATACTCCAGAAAATTCAATCAGTGCCATCCTAGGAATCTAAATGCTGAACTCTAGGCCATATTAAGATCTTCAGCGTTATTTTCTTCTATTTATCTTTACCGCTTCCTGGCAATATTTGAAGAGTTCACCCCAAACTTTGTAGAGCCTTGTAATTAGAAGTTCTAGAATGCTTTTTTGCTTTACTCTCCGTAATAAACCTTTTCAATCAGTGGCCCTACTCACGGGAAGGATGTGAATAATTTTTAAAGGCACCTCTTCATCATTCTGCCCGAAGAAATTAATAGAGGCATCAATCAGGAGATGCTGAGTCCAAGTGGATATAGCAGGATGAGAAATGCAAGGTGCTTGACTTGGAGACAGTCAGGAGAGGAAATGGTGTGACTTTTGAGAGGCGGGGTCTAGGAGCTGCAGAAAAGCAGTTCAGCGAGTTCAGTCGACACAGTAAGTTGAATAAGGTGCTTCACTGCTCGCCTGGAACTAAGACTTGCAGGGCTGCAGCTGAATAGGCTCCTTGTAGACAGCCACCTACTGCAAATACTGCAGAGCGCTCTTAAGGGGCCAGGCATGGCCTGTTCAGAAAACGTAGATGCAAATTCTTCCTACTCTGTGATCTTAAAGTCTGAGAAATGGAGTGCATTTTGTGGCCATCTCCTACCCTTGTGAAATGCAGTGTAACCGATTAGGCCTTGCTGTATATAGAGTGAGACTGGAGCTTAGCGGAGCCAGCGATGATTAAAATGCACGTAGCAGGGGCATCTAAGAGATGGTATCAGACTTTCATTTGGCATCGCAATACATCATGGAGTGCCATTCCCAAACAGCCTGATGGCTGTTCTGCTCATTCAGCCTCAACAAGTTGTCAGGAACTCCTGGAGAGAAACTCCAGAATAATGCAATTAGCTAAAGAACCCATTTGGGCTGCTTAGCTTGCCCATTCATTCTCTGCAAATCAAAACAGTTTAATGAACCTGAAATGCGGCTTTATTGAATTACTTCTTTCCTCATTGTTCTGATTTCCATCCTGTTCAACAAGAATGGGGGCACAGTGTTCATTCCAGATGCCGTTTGGCCGTTTTTGCCAGCGCAGGCAGCTTTGTTAAAACATGGGCTGTTCTGCGTCGATCCTGGACTTTGTTCATTTTATTTTTTGCTGCGAAAAACTTGGGTGGCGCAGTGGGTTTGACCGGGTCCTGCTCCCTGGTGGGTCTGGGATTCGAGTCCTGCTTAGGGTGCCTTGTGATGGACTGGTGTCCCGTCCTGGGTGTGTCCCCTCCCCTTCCAGCCTTCCACCCTGTGTTGCTGGGTTAGACTCCAACTCCCCGTGACCCTGCATAGGACAAGTGGTTTCAGATGATAGGCGCATGCGTGCTGTGAAACACTGAGCTATCTCCAGGCTCTTTCTGTAAGGCTTTAATTCTGTTAGGATGAAAGGAGACAATCAGTCACCAATGCTGCTCTAGCAGGGTGTAATGTATAGTCTTCTGTGGTAAATTACTAGCTGACATTTCATTATTACTTATGCACCCTGGAGCAACATTGGCATATTGTATTACACCTGAACCCTTGAGATGGGCATGCTGCAACGTGTAGTTTTTTTTTTTTTTTTTTGTAATATTAACTGCTGAAAGTAGAAAAAAACACAAGGGTTAGATGAGAATGAGATGCAACAGAAAGAAATTGTGTACAACAAGATATTTTGCCAGTGAAAAACTCAGCAATGCCAAGTTGCTGCTGTGGTTGGAACTGCTGTTTTTATAGTCTCTGGTTTTCCAACCCAAAATTTTCAAGGATTATGCCTAGTGCCCCAAGCAGTCCTAATATAACCAAAACGCAGTGGTTAATGATTAGACTTGAAAGCTCTAAACGGGAACCCTAGCTCCAGCGATCGGGCAAACTCACCCGATTCCTTCCTACCAGACCTGGACCCTGCTGAACACAGCCTGACTGGAGATTAAAAAGTCGTGTCAACTGAGACAACCAGGCAGACAGCAACTGCAGTCCTTTTGACCACTCAGCTTTGCAGTCTGTAAGATTTAGCACATTAGACAACAATTTTCACTTCATTGTGCTCTTGAGTCAAATTCATTTTTATACAGGATTTTTGAGCTGCAGGCCTTGGACCTAAAGGTTGCAGGTTTGAATCCCACCTTGAGGTGTAGTAGCCTTGAGCGAGATACTAACCCTAAACTACTCTTGTAAAAATACTCAGCTTTATAAATGGATAAATAATTGTAGGGAACTTAACATTGTAAGTCGCTTTGAAGAAAAATGTCAGCTAAATCAATGAATATAATGCACGCATACAGAAAACATCTTTATTTAATGTTAAAGCACATGATTGCATCTTCATTTGGCCAAAGTATTTATCTGCAGCAGATTTTTCCAGTAAGAAGCCTTCATTCTGCAGCAGAGCAGACCAGCAGTGTACAGTACCGCAGGAGTAAAGCAAGTTCCCAACAGTCCTGAGCCTTATTTTAGCCTGCCCTTGTTTCCAGCGATACGCTGCCTTTAACCTGTAGTGGCTCTTGATCGATCCAAATCTGATTTGAAACACCAGGGCTGAACTCTGGTGACCTTTGTGTGAGATGCTGCGATGTTCTGTATGCACAGACAGGACCAGTGAGAGCCTGGGCTGCAGAATGAAGGTTCTGGTTGTTTGGTTTTGGATCTGATCCAGCACAATACAGGGGACAACATCCACCACAATGACTCTCCAGAAAAGGTCAAAAGAATTCTTAGTAGTCATGTGTCACAAACGCTGTATTGACAACCAGAACACCCCTATGGTATTCTGTTATATATGATATAAACATTTATACTGCTGTTTTCATAGCCAATTAAATTTTGCAAAGGTAGCTTTGATAATAGTTTGAGTAAACTTGTAAATTAGCAAGATTTGTGCAAGGTATAGATCAGAGGATTGCTATTGCACATCACACACACACACATTTTCAGAACCGCTGGTCCCATACGGGGTCACGGGGAACCGGAGCCTACCCGGCAACACAGGGCGTAAGGCCAGAGGGGGAGGGGACACTCCCAGGACGGGACGCCAGTCCGTCGCAAGGCACCCCAAGCGGGACTCGAACCCCAGACCCACTGGAGAGCAGGACCGCAGTCCAACCCACTGCGCCACCGCACCCCTCTTATTGCACATCATATACGGCGAATTTCTGTGTCTATCGATATTGGCACCATATTTATAGACGTAATTGCATACATTCATTTTCAGTTTTCTGGGTTAATTGTTCCATGAAATGATAAATAATAAGATTTACAATATAGTATTCTCTCCTCCGTGAACCGCCACCTTACCGTGGTGGAGGGGTTTGAGTCCCTGAATGAGTCCAGGAGCTATGTTGTCTGGGGCTATATGCCCCTGGTAGGGTCTCCCATGGCAGACAGGTCCTGGATGACAGACGAGACAAAGCGCGGTTCAAAAACCCCTTATGAAGGAAAAATCAAGGCTTTCGTTTACCCTGCCCGGTATGGGGTCACCGGGGTCCCACCCTGGAGCCAGGCCTGGGGGGGGGGGGCTCGCATGCGAGCGCCTGGTGGCCAGGTCTATGCCCACGGGGCCTGGCCGGGCTCAGCCCGAAGCCATGACGTGGAGCTGCTCTTCGGTGGGCTCACCACCTGCCGGAGAAACCGTAAGGGGCCGGTGCATTGTGATTTGGGCGGTGGTCGGGGCCGAGTGCCCGGCCGACCCAAACCTCAGGCGCCAACTCTGGTTTTTGGGACTTGGAATGTCACCTCACTGGCGGGGAAGGAGCCTGAGCTGGTGCGGGAAGTTGAGAGATACCGTCTAGATATAGTTGGGCTCACTTCCACTCACAGCTTGGGTTCTGGAACCACTCTCCTCGATCGAGGGTGGACTCTCCACTATTCTGGCGTTGCCCAAGGTGAGAGGCGGCGGGCTGGTGTGGGCTTATTAATAGCCCCCCAGTTCAGCCGCCATGTGTTGGAGTCTACCCCGGTGAATGAGAGGGTCGTCTCCCTACGCCTTCGGGTCAGGGAACGGTCTCTCACTGTCATTTGTGCTTATGCGCCTAGCGGCAGTGTAGAGTACCCGGCCTTTTTAGAGTCCCTGGGGGGCGTGCTGGAAAGCGCTCCCACTGGGGACTCTGTCGTTCTACTGGGGGACTTTAACGCCCACGTGGGCAGCGACAGTGATACCTGGAGGGGCGTGATTGGGAGGAACGGCTTCCCTGATCTGAACCCGAGCGGTGAGTTGTTACTGGATTTCTGTGCTAGTCGCGGTTTATCCATAACGAACACCATGTTCATGTATAAGGGTATCCATCAGTGCACTTGGCACCAGGACACCCTAGGTCGGAGGTCAATGATTGACTTTGTAGTCGTTTCTTCTGACCTTCGGCCATATGTCTTGGACACTCGGGTGAAGAGAGGGGCTGAGCTGTCAACTGATCACCACCTGGTGGTGAGTTGGATTCGATGGCGGGGGAAAAAGCTGGACAGACCTGGCAGGCCCAAACGCATAGTGAGGGTCTGTTGGGAACGTTTGGCGGAGGCCCCTGTCAGAGAGGTCTTCAACTCCCACCTCCGACAGAGCTTCAACCAGGTCCCGAGGGAGGTAGGGGACATTGAGTCTGAATGGACTATGTTCCGCGCCTCCATTGTCGGGGCGGCGGTTCGGAGCTGCGGCCATAAGGTCTCCGGCGCCTGTCGCGGCGGCAATCCCCGAACACGGTGGTGGACACCGGAAGTAAGGGATGCCGTCAAGCTGAAGAAGGAGTTCTATCGGGCCTGGCTGGCTCATGGGACTCCTGAAGCAGCTGACAGGTACCGACGGGCCAAACGGAGCGCGGCTCTGGCAGTCGCCGCGGCAAAAACTCGGGCTTGGGAGGAGTTCGGTGAGGCCATGGAGGAAGACTTTCGGTCGGCCTCAAAGAGATTCTGGCAAACCGTCCGGCGACTCAGAGGGGGGAAGCGGTGTTCCACGAACACTGTTTACAGTGGAAGTGGTGCGCTGCTGACCTCAGCTGAGGATGTTCTCGGGCGGTGGAAGGAGTACTTTGAGGATCTCCTCAATCCCTCCGACACGCCTTCCGTAGAGGAAGCTGAGGCTGGGGACTTGGAGGGGGACTCGTCCATTATGTAGAACAGTGGTGTGATTTGTCTCAGATTAGTACTAAATCTTATTTTACAATTTGTAGCAAAAGACATTTCTCTGTTCATATAGCTATTTTTACAAACTCTTCAGAAACGGAAACATGCTGCTATTAGATTAGAGTAAATGCTGGAAAAAGTTTAGAGAGAACCAAGGCGACACTGTTAGTAGCCGCACTTCCACAGGCGGGAGCTGCTGCTGTGTGGTTTCCTCCACACACAGCTTTAATTCCACACCTGCATCTCTCTGTCTCCCAGGTGAGACATCAGGATGGTAGCATCAGCAGGCCAGATCAATGAGGAGAGCCAGACGACGCGATGGAGGAGACAACACCCGACCCCGCCTTCGTCGACGTGGACCAGGGACTCACTCTGGCCTGCATCGCATTCCTCTGCCTTCTGCTGGTGGCCATGATCATTCGCTGTGCCAAAGTCATCATGGACCCCTACAGTGCCATCCCCACCTCCACCTGGGAGGAGCAGCACCTGGATGACTAGCAGGGACTAGCAGTGTGGGCAGAACATGGGGAAAAGAGGACGGGCTGCGGTGGGTTAACGGCCGACCCAATCCACAGGTGTCTGGGCAGGATGCAGAATCCAGCGAGGCAAAGCTGCCCCCTCAACACGAGTGTGACGGAAGCTGCCCTCGGGGCCTCTGTGCTGGGCAGGAAGGCTCTGGACACTTGCAACCAGGACCCAGAGCGGGCTAAAAACAGCTCAGTAGCAAATGCATGCCTGCAAACGGATTCAGGCCCGCAGCTACTGTTCATTTCTCACCGCAGCCACGGCCCTGAAGGGAGGTCATATTTCATCCAGCCCGAATTGACTCTCACACAAAAACACCTTCTCCTGCACTTGTTAGGGAATTAGGGATTTTTTTCTTTTTAACAGAAATCCCATTTATCTTGTCAGAGCACCTATGTTTTATATACCTTTCTTAATATAAGGACTAATAGGATGACTAGCTGTTTGTCCAGAAGCCCCGAGCTTTTGCCTGTTAACCAGCAGATTTAGTTGGTCGCTGTATGTGTACAAACACTGGTGCCCGCGTGTACTGTCAAGACCTGCTCGATGTATCAGTGGAACTGGATGCTGATGGGAGACAGTCAGCTCGGCCATAGAGCTAGAAAGGCCGCGTTTGCTTCCGTGAGGCGCGATCCTGGGAACGCCGGAGGAAAATCCAAACTTCGGGATGTAGGATGCTGTCGGCTACACGAGCTCGTGCAATAAAACTGATTTCAGTACATTTCTATACCGAGTTATGGCTCAAAGGTGCATTTCAGATCGCTTTCAGATTGCATACAGTATCCTGACCTGCATGCTGTCAAGTGCCTCTGCTAAAGCCACAAAGGCTGTATTGAACAGATCCCAACTGTAGCACACCGTAACAGATGAAACGGCAGACAATAACCTGTTTTTTTGGGGGGATGGGGGTGACATCAAGCAAATTTCGCTCGTCACAACTGTTACGTTTCATAAAAAAAAAAAAAAAAAACTTTCATTAAAAGCTGCATTTTAAGAATATCCCAGAATATTCTAGAATTTTTTTCTTCTCCGTGGAATTACTTTCCCAGAATGAATTAATTTTCGGCGGTGAAACGCATTGACTCTTAATGATCTAATATAACAAAGTGGGTCACCTGAGAACCTTTTGGAAATTTTATTCTGTCAGAATCCCTGGGGAGGTTTTCAGTTCCTTAGGGTTTTCCAAAGCGGCTAGGATGTCTGCTTCCACATGTGTCAGAAAAACACCCTTAAAGCCATCTTGGAGTAAAGACTTTCGGCGTTTAACTCGTAACATATGCACGCGCACATTTTGCGTGCAGAAATCCCATCGAAGGGGAAAGACGTTTTCAATTAGTGTAAAGTATCTTGCGGTCCGTTTTCCAGGCCCGGGGTAAGTACACGGGACTTATGCGAAGCCAGTCTGTTTACTTTTTTCTGTCTCGTCAAAAGTCCTACACGAGCTGCTCACCAGCTCCCTCCAAGTGAAACAGCCCCAGGTGTCTCCTGGAAAAGGAGGCGAGCTGTTAGCAGGGGGGCTAGAGCGTGACTCGCAGCCCTGGCTCTCCTGGGCTGCTGGCCCGGCTTATGAATGGATGCTTCACACTCGGTCAGCTCCCTAAATCTCTCCCCCGCTCCCCTCCCCCGCAGCCCCTAACAGTTGCGGCTCCGTCAGCTGGCCTCTCCCTCAATGCCTCAGTGTTTTCCTGTCCCGCGTCCAGGCCTTCGCGGCTGAAGCAAATGCATAATGAGTCCAGAAAAGGGAGGACGGAAATACCACCATTCACCATTCACGCTGCCGTTGTCGCAGACCTCGGTGAGATGGCCAGGCACAGTTCAGTTCTGTTAAGTTATCCATGAAGGAGGGAAGGGTGTCAGTCTGCTGCCACATACACTCATCAGCCACTTTATTAGGTACACCTTGCTAGTACCGGGCTGGACCCTCTTTTGCCTTTGGAACCACCTTAATTCTTCGTTGCATAGATTCAACAAGGTGCTGGAAACATTCCTCAGAGATTTTTGTCCATATCGACATGACAGCATCACGCAGTTGCTGCAGATTTGTCGGCTGCACATCCATGATGCGAATCTCCCGTTCCACCACATCCCAAAGGTGCTTTACTGGATTGAGATCTGGTGACTGTGGAGGCCATTTAAGTATAGTGAACTCATTGTCATGTTCAAGAAACCAGTTTGAGATGATTTGAGCTTTGTGACATGGCGCGTTATCCTGCTGGAAGTAGCCATCAGAAGATGGGTACACTGTGGTCATAAAGGCATGGACATGGTCAGCAACAATGCTCAGGTAAGCTGTGGTGTTTAAACGATGCTGAGTTGGTACTAAGGGGCCCAGAGTGTGCCAATAAAATATTCCCACACCATTACACCACCACCACCAGCCTGAACCGTTGATACAAAGCAGGATGGATCCCTGCTTTCATGTTGTTTACGCCAAATTCTGACCCTACCATCTGAATGTCGCAGCAGAAATCGAGACTCATCAGACCTTGCAACATTTTTCCAGTCTTCTATTGTCCAATTTTGGTGAGCCCGTGCGAATTGTAGCCTCAGTTTCCTGTTCTTAGCTGACAGGAGTGGCACCTCGTGTGGTCTTCTGCTGCTGTAGCCCATCTGCTTCAAGGTTTGACGTGTTGTGCGTTCAGAGATGCTCGTCATACCTCGGTTGTAACAAATGGTTATTTGAGTTATTCTTGCCTTTCTCTTGGCTCGAATCAGTCTGGCCATTCTCCTCTGACATCAACAAGGCATTTTCGCCCACAGAACTGCCGCTCACTGGATACTTTCTCTTTTTTCTGACCATTCTGTGTAAACCTTAGAGATGGTAAAAATCCCAGTAGATCAGCAGTTTCTGAAATACTCAGACCAGCCCGTCTGGCACCAACAACCATGCCACGTTCAAAGTCACTTAAATTACCTTTCTTCCCCATTCTGATGCTCAGTTTGAACTTCAGCAGATCGTCTTGACCATGTCTACATTCCTAAATGCATTGAGATGCTTCCATGTGATTGGCTGCTTAGATAATTGTGTTAACGAGCAGTTGAACAGGTGTACCTAATAAAGTGGCCGGTGAGTGTAGGCGATAACTGCTTTGCCTAATTCCAACAGCTAAATGCTTTTAACACAGATGTTTGACAATGCATCCACCTGGTACACACCTCATCTTTTACATTTGTTCTTTTCCCCGTTTGTCACATCTGAACCATCCGGATTCCACTTCGTTTCAGTGGAATAAGAAACAAGCAATCTTATCATGAATATTTTTACAGACATGGAGTCACAGTGAAAACTGGCAGCACAATTTCACTGGACAAAAGTTTTGAAAAATGTTTTGAATCTGATAGAGCTTCAAGGTGAACACAAATATAGTTCAGATTCATTATCACGTAGGAATTTGGAGAAACGTGCCCGACTGCTGTTGGGCACAAACAAGAAGCATCACATGCCGAGTACAAAAAAAAATAAGGAGTAAAACATTTTAGCTCAAATGAACAAATGCAATGCGTCAGCATCATTATGCCATTAAAGAGGATAAATTCATGAAAAGTTAATTTCATGTTTCCCCAAATTCCTATGTGGTAGAGTCAATCTGAAACTACATTTGTATTCAGCATGAAGCTACCTACCATAGTCACCAAAAATTTTTCAGCAAGCAAAACCTTTGAAAATATTTGCTATCCAGTGTTTTCAGTATTAATTAATGTATAGTTTGCCTTCCACATCACCTTAGACAAAGTTGCCAGCTAAATAATAATAATAATAGACACACACACCCTCTGAAACCGCTTGTCCCACCCGGTAAGACAGGGTGTAAGACTGGAGGAGGAGGGGACGCACCCAGGATAGGACGCCAGTCCATCACAAGGCACCCCAAGCAGGACTCAAACCCCAGACCCACCAGAGAGCAGGACCTGGCCAAACCTGCTGCACCACCACGCCCCCCACAGAAAAATGATAATAATAAGAATAATAATAACAATTTTACTCTAAAATGTCTTTCCAATGGACAGTTACCATACCACACTTTATTATGTGAAGTTTGTGTAACTGAGTTGATCTTGATCCCTCAGAACAGAAGCCACTTCTGGAAGTGATCTGTAAAATATGCTTTTTTAAATGACTGAGTCTACTCAACTCAAGTGGGCCTCAAGTACTCTTTAGTTTTATTTTAACAAATACAGTTACACGTGTTGTTTTCTTGGCAGTATAACAGCCCAGCATTTTCACTGAACCCACACACATGTATTTATTCAGAGTGAAAATGAACATTTTATGATGTTCTTTTGTACACCTTGCCTCAGTTGTAAGAAAGCATCCAGGACAACTGGACAGATCAACCATCACTTGTTTTGGAAAAGGTAGAAATAATGTTTTGCATTTTCAATTGTTAAGAAAGCCCAATTCTTCATTTCCAGCAGAGGAATACTGTTAATAATCATTGCAAAAAAAAAAGTGCAAATACAATCACACAGGTATTCTCTGGTGAGCTATGTGTTCAATGAGCTTTTGAATGGTATAACGTTGCTTATCTTTCATACAGCTGCACTTTTTTCTGGGGCACTGAAATCCTTTTCTGGGGGGCATTAAAATTAATTCAAAAGAGGCAGCAAATGACTGCAAGGCTCCCGATCAGCTAGAAAACACAAGCACCTGTAACAATCCTGCTCTTATCATTTCTCGATAATATAGCAACGAGACAAGAAAACAGTGATCGTTTGTGCATTTTTCGGACCTACTCGGCGCCACATGGAATAGAAACATTTATACCTTACATGTGTATTTTACATGTGCATCTGGGTTATATTTTGCTACGCTTGGTTGCATTTCTACAAAAATCCACTTTGTCACAGTTTTAAAGACTCAACAAAAAAAAAAAAAGAAAAACCAAGCTCAAGCTTCCCCTTCCTAAAATGGAATAATACTAAGGTGTTTAAATCATACTCCAGCCCATAATAGAACAAAAAGAAAACAGTTCCTCAGATAGTTTGTGGTAGGTGATCACCTCTTCTAGACCTTACAGTGAATTGTACTGGTGTGTAAAAACCTGTACTGAGCTATACAGCTCAACTCATGAATGAAGTGCAGTTGAAACCGAAAGGGAAAAAAAAAAAAATGCAGCTGAAAATGAAGGGAAAATGAATGAAAATTCTTTGTACATACCGGGGTACAAACGTATAAAATATTTTTTGGATGAAACGTATGTCTAAAATCTCCCCGCTTAGGACATCCTGTAAAAGTGTATTACCTTAGTTTATCTAGTGCATTATGCAGCTGTGCAGGAGCTTAAGTTCTTAATCCATCTAAGTGTGCTTTGTGTCTCTATTTGCCATTTTTGTCTCAGGTAAGTTTTTTTTATTCCCCCAGAATCCTTGTTTTATTAAAAAATATAAATGGGCGAACATTTTAAAACCACTCCGCAGAATGTCTACTTTAGACTCGGTCATTGATCGAGCCATACGACGAAGAAAGAAATTAACCCCATTATGAGAGCAATGGGTGTATTTGACTACTAATCCTACCAGTAAGCCACCTGACAACCTGACTCACTTTTTGCAAGCTCTTGTACAAACATTAGTCTATCTGTGGTACGGTGAAATGAGTTATAGACCCGTTCTGGTGGAAGTATTCAACGGGAAATTACCGGAAACAACGCAGCCGCTTGCGTTGACAAAGGCGATTGCCTATTTAGTAAATGCATTAATGATGTTACAGAAAAACTCGGGAGACTTTCAATTACAGGAAACTGCATCGGTATGAATATTCATTATAATCAACACATAGCGTTTGATTGTTGACAGGGGAAAGAGGAATGTATAATTAAACAAGTGCAGTGTGATGCAAATCACTCTTGATCGCACCCTTAAATCTGGTCGGTTCATCTACCCCCACCGCGCAGCTGCTGTGCTCTTTTGTCACCGTGAAGAAACCCACCGTCTCATTGCCGGTGCCGTGCGGGACAGAAGGATGTGGTCCTGTCGCTCGGCTCCCCATCATTTTGAGTAGAACCGCAAAAGCACCGAAGGGCTGGCGGGTTGGTAAACAGCTTCATTTGTTTTCTATTAGAAGCCTCCAAACCGCTCTTGTCGTAAACATCATCCCAAGTTTCCTGTGGCCCCGTTACAATGTAACCTTAATGAATGTAAATACTCTCCTGTGATGGATCTAGGATGTTGCGCATCAGTTTTATGTCTTTTTTCATAACGAAAGCAAAGTCCTTGTCGTGAGTTGTAAAACCAGCATATGCGGACTCAAGTCTCTCGGTTCATCTTTCTATCTTAGTTCCTTAAGTTTACTTTCTTAAGCCCGACCTTCCTTAAGCCAGACTTTGCAAGTGTGCCAAAAGCGTGGTACCGCGCTGCACAGAAGTCAAGGCAAATAAATGGCGGATATCCTTTAATTTCAGGCCTAATTAATCACTGCCACAAAATGCGGGGGGGGGGGGATTTGAAGACCGAGATCTACTCCATAATTAAATTCCGAAACACGCGCATTGGAACACGATGCTCCATCCCGCCGCAATGCACTGGAATAATAACTAAGAGCTTCTTTTAAAAGGTACGGCGCTGATGATGACGATGATGATACAGACACACTTCCGGATTCAGCTGAATGCGAGAGGTCAGAATGGCAAACTTTAATACTGGAAGTACTGGTTCTTCTGTGCGGCGGCAATGCTGTTATGGACTGTCACCCCTGCTGTGGGTATTTCAGTGGTTTGGGCAGCAAGGGTTGGGCTACTGGGAGAGGCGGAGCTCTCACTGTTGCCGCGCAGGTAGGACGACTCCTGCGCAGGAGCCGAAGCCCACCCGATACCCGTTTCCTTGACAGTAACCTGGAGGAAAGAGAGTCAGCCCTGAAATAAAGCGGTTAAGGACCACGGCCGAAGATGTTTCATTTGCACCGACAATGAGCGGTCAGTGCCAGCGCAGGAGCCCTAAACCAGGGTTCATCTGCCAGCGTGACATTTAAATTACTCGACGTCTATACGTGGAACACGTTGGTAAGAAACTCGGGGAACCAAACTGAGTTGAGAGATGAGAACAAACAAAATCAAGGGCTGAGCCTCATTACATTACAGGAATGTAGGCAAGACCCCTGAGCGCAATAGTCCCCTGCCGGCACTGGCCGCAACACTGTGGCACCAGTGCAGCGGTTTACGCTGATATTAAAACAGCAGATGACAGTAAAGTGTCTGTTCGTGACAAACCTGTAAGGGAGACCTCATCCCCATCTTTCAGAAACGTCCGCGTCTCTCCGGCCCCCAGATTGATCACCTTTGATCCCCTCCACGACAGTTCCAGCATTGAGCCGAAGCTCTCGGGATCCTAAACGGCACATCGGATACCACGTTACTGCAAGGCGGGAATGGAAGCGGACGCACGTCGATTCGGCGAGCCCGGGCCCCGGCTCAGCAGCATCTTTCCAAGGCTGCCATCAAGGGCACAGAAACTCACGGGGCCGCTGATGGTCCCAGAGGCTAGCAGGTCGCCAGGCCTGACGTTGCAGCCATTGACCGTGTGGTGCGCCAGCTGCTGCTTCACGGTCCAGTACATGTACTGAGGAGGAAGAGCGAAGCCACATGAATCCCACCGCTCCCATTGGTCAATGCCACTTTCCCAGCAAGACCTTAATGTTCGCAATCTGCCTTCCCGGCCTGCCTGAGAAGCGTACCGCGTTTGCCCTTGAACGTATCACAGCCCCTCAGGTAAGTCCTCTCGCTAAGCGAACTGAGAGGAGTCAAATGAGCCTATTTACCTTTATGCCCTGCGAATACAGATCTGACCAATACATGACTTGAAGGATTTATTCACTTTTCACGGCTTTGTTCCACCGCACATCTTCAACCTAATTGTCTCCATAAGCACGTCAGCTGCCGGTTTGCAGTTCTCAGGTTGAAAAAGGATCTTACCTTGAAATTTGACTTGCATATAGTGACCGGCTCCTTCATTGCCTCCCCTGGTGGGAAACGGCAGCGATTAACACAACAAAGATGAAGCCTGCGTCTCAACCTTCCCAACGGCTTCGCAAACCGCTCTTTAAGTATTCTGACATTGAACTCTTGAGCGCAGCCTTTCCGCAAAGGCACGAAGCGCCAGCGGTCTGAAGAGAGCGCAAAGGCAGCCTGTTACATGTGCGCGTGCGGGCACCCCTTTGCTGGAAGATCATCATACACGGGTCCCACCGTGGCACTGTAATTAAATAAGAAAGGACTCCTCGTTCGTACAGAAGGCAGAGAGAAGATGCAGGCAAGCGACAACGCAACCCATGCTGCGCACGTTAAATGCCGAGAGGCAAAACCAGGTGTTAAATTTACCGATCTTGCCTGAAGAGGTTTTACACATCGCTCTCTTCCTCGACAGCAACGGCATTTTTCATCCACGCCAGTAGGTGGTGTGGTGGTTACAGCTGCCGCCTTTGGGCTTAGAGGTTGCGGGTTCTGATCACGCGACTGCTGTACGCTCAAGCAACGCGTTCACCTCGAGCTGCTATAGTAAAAGTTACCCATCTTTACGTAAAAGGGTAAATCCCTTTAAGCAGCTTAACGGCGCAAGTCACTTTGGAGAGAAGTGTTGGCTGGATGACTAGAAGTAAATGTAGGCGGGGTTATGCGGCAGTGCATGGACACCAGTACCTTTCAGAGAGACAAAGAGGTTGATGTCAAATGTGTACGTGTCGCTATGGCGCAGGTAGGGCAGAGGCTCTGGATCCTGCAACAGCACAAGGGAGAGTGTGAGGGATAGCTGGGATGTGTTGCGAAGGCCCACCTTTAGTTAACGGATACAACAAATCTTCCACTACAATGAAACATTGGAGCATTTTCAAAGTCCCACAAAGCTCTTGCGTGGAAATTTACATTCCATCTTATAAAAGGACAGGGCCGAGGCTCGCTAATAACTCCTGAATGTGGACATAATGGGCTCCGGCGATTCTCATTAGATGGCGTCGCTGCTTCTCGGCACCTCCTTCCATCATGGTGAAATATCAGCGAAGGCAACGGTGCGGAACGGCTTGGGACGCCCACTAAGCGAACGGATGGGTTTGGATCGGACGTGCCGTCTGGCCGTTCTCCTGCCCCTCCCCCCCCAGCTACCTGCACTTCATTGGGCACTGTGAAGGGCAGCAGGGCCTCCATGGGCACCACCCAGGGCGAGATGGTTGTCCCAAAGTTCTTCCCCAGGAAGGGTCCCAGGGGAACATACTCCCAGGCCTGGATGTCCCGGGCTGGAATGCAGCGAAACACAGGACACACTATGTGAGGATGCTCCTGCTCCAGTCCACAGCAGATTACATGCAAGTAGTGTCGTGATTCAGGCTCAAATTTACTCCTAAACACATTCATCTGAGTATCACGTTCTATACGGATACTACCTTTTATTTTTCATTCCGTCGTAATGCACTCACAAAAGATGCATGGGAAACGAGGCGCATTCCGAGGATCTGAAACAACCTGAAGTTTAACAAGCCCCACAAGAATTAGGGGCAGTGTGTAGTGTAGTGGTTAGAGCTGTTCCCTTACACCAACAGGATGCAGGTTCACAGCCCATTGTCTGCTGTTGTGTACTTGAGCCACATGTTTACTCTAAATTCCATCAGTAAAAATTACCTAGCCGTACAAATAGGTGAGTTTCTTCGGAGAACAGAGTAAGACAATATAAGTAATGTTTCATATTAATGCTCGGCATCCCAGGAAAAAGACGAGATCAGTCAGCTGCTACGCATACAACAAGCTCAAAATCCAGTGCTGTTTACTCTCATATTTTTATACGGTGTTTTTGCAATTGTTGCTATCTGCAGATGGCTCATAAAAATGCAATATCAGATGACGTACTTGAAAGGCATCAATGGCAGGCTGTAGCAGAGGAATAATAAAAGAAAAATGACATTAATAATAAGAAGGCAGAGGACCTGATCATTGATGAATGCTAACGCTTGATGGGAGACGAGCCCTTGCCAACAAGAAAAATATGAGAAAAAGTGGGAAAACGAGAAGTACACTTTCCACGTTCTAATAAAACGTTAAACTGCGATCCACAATCATAAGAACAAGTCCAAGACTGGTAGCAGCGTGTTTGCTGCCGAGTTAATCGGTGCCAAGTGCTGTGAACTTTCAGACACTTTCTCATCTCCATTAAAGACCTCCACAAAGGCACTCCTTCTGCAGAGCATCTCGTCCGGCTGTGAGGATCAATCAATGAGCATGACCTCTAACTACTTTTCCACGAAACGATTTGTTTGTGTGGCCAAACGTAGTTGGAGAGAAAAAAAAAAAAAAATTTTTCCTCCATTCATCCCGTACCAGCCTTCTCCGAATGCGTGCTCCCTAAGGGACAGGTGGTCTATAGATTTATCACACAGCCCAAAGCAAGGAGTTTCACCATGAGGGATTGCGGCGGAGGAAGAAGAGAGTCCGACCTGTGGGCGATTCGCCAAGGTAATGAGCCTTTCATTAGAAACCCACTGAAAATCCACAGGCATTTGCAATAGACACATATTTAACTTTGCTTATACCACCTTTGACTTCTTCAGCAAATTTGGCTAAAATAGAAGCATGATTACATCATGAAAATATGATTACATTTATCTTTATTCATTTAGTTTATTGTAAGTCACTTTTCTTCGGGGGGGAGCATGGTGGCACAGTGGGTTGGACCGAGTCCTGCTCTCCAGTGGGTCTGGGGTTCGAGTCCCACTTGGGGTGCCTTGTGATGGACTGGTGTCCCGTCCTGGGTGTGTCCCCTCCCCCTCCAGCCTTATGCCCTGTGCTACCGGGTTAGGCTCTGGCTCCCCGTGACCCCGTATAGGACAAGCGGTTCAGAGTTATTTATAATGTTAATCTATTTACAATTATTTACCCATTTGTACAGCTGGGTAGTTTTACTAGAGCAGTTTAGGGTAAGTACCCTGCTCAAGGGTACTACAGGGGTAGGTGAGATTTGAACCAGCAACCAAAAGGCAGCAGGTCTAATCACTACACCCCCCACCCCCGACTGCCCCCATTTAATTTGAAGTACTATTAAAAAAATAACAATTTCCCCCTAGTCACAACAGTGGTTTTCTATACTGAACAAGACTCTTAACCTGAAACTATTTTGGTAAAAGACCTGTGCAAGTTTCTGTCAAGAAACAAAAGTGTGAAAATAAATAATACGTTTTTCATTGGGCTGCATGGTTTTCCAATGGGTAGCAATGGTATCTCACACGTTCTTGGCTGTGGGTTCAGACAGAGGCCTGAGTCCAGCTCACTTTGTGTTTATATGTTCTCTCCATGTCTGCGTTGGTTCCCTCCTGCAGTCTAAAGACACGCGGTGCAGATGAACTGAAGACTCTAAATTGTCCTTAGGGCGTGTATGTGTGTGACTGCCCTGTGATGGAGTGGCATCCCATCCAGGGTGTACCTTCTGGAATAAGCTCCAGACTAGAGTCACCATACTTTGGTCAAGTGGGTATTACTACAGAATGAACAGTTATTTCGAACAGCTGCAGCTACTAATACTACAGTGGCTTTCAGTCACACTTTGCAATTTGCTGATGACTTTACAGAGAAGGAGATGAGAGCAGGTGGCCTCACCGCTCCAGTCATTCATCAGGACCATTCCAAAGATGTGCTCATGTGCTTTCTCAATGGGGATCGGCTCTCCCAGCTTGTTGCCCGGTCCCACGAAGAATGCCTGTGAGGAAAGAGACCAAAACCATCTCCAAATCCACAGAGGTTACACATTCACTCACCTATCTTCTTTCAATATTTCAAGCCATTTTCTTACCTTTCTCACCTTTGAATTTATTTATGCTCAGTATAACTACATACAGATTAAGAACAAGGACCTGCTCCATAAAGTTGCAGGCTCAAGTCCTAGAAGGAACCCCTACTGTTATACCCTTCAGTAAGGCACCTAAAGCTATCCTCTTTGGAAAATGTCTCTTTGTACTCTTATTTCTTTGCATAAAATTACAGTTAATAAAATCTTTTTCCTCTAGGACACATTAAATATACTGTCAACTAAGAAAAGAAGGCTCATTCGTCAAGGTCATGCAATGACGTTGGACAAATGGCCTTTGGCATCATTTAGAGAGCATTTGGCGTACTCTGTGATCCTTTCTGATACTACTTTGATGAGAAGAGAGAGAGGGGAAAAAAAAAAAAATCAAAGGTATATCATGGAGGTGATTCTCAATACATATTAAATACCTCATTCCATGACTTGTAAGAAGCCTTTGGCCTTTGAGGAGTGTAAGAGTTAGCCTTAAGTAGAATAAAACAGAAGCTTTTCTGAATTCTGAAAATTTTTATGACATTCAATTTATAGAGTATTTCTGTTCATTACATCTCCAAAAAGTGAAGAACTTCAGTAAACACATTTATAACAGTTCTCACACATAGCTCATTAAAAGTTCATTGCAGGGCTCTGCCGATAAGGAGATTAAAAACCCAGATCTGGAGACAAATCATTTCGGACTCACTTCGCGGATCTCTTAAGAGCACAATAAACATGTAAATGTTTACGTTTAATAATTTTGTTATTAGAAATTTGTGAATTATGCACAGAGCTTTACGCAGCAACTTGTGTGATGTACACTGGTTCATATGGTGGAATGTGCCAAATTGACTGTACTCCAGAATGACATGTCTGCATTCAAGTCTCTTCTTCTGTTCATGTCATGCTCTCGCTGTATTTTCTGAGATGAACGTCGCTTTGGAGAAAATCGTCTCCTACATTTACATTTATTCATTTAGCAGATGCTTTTCTCCAAAACGACTTCCAATTAACTCTATGTAGTGTTACGAGTCCACACACCTTATTCACTGCAGTGACTTACACTGGTAGATACACTACTTACACTGGGTCACTCATCCATACATCAGTGGAACACACTCTCTCGGTCACTCACACACTTTGGGTGAACCTGAACAGCATGTCTTTGGACTGTGGGAGGAAACCAGAGCACCCAGAGGAAACCCACACAGACATAGGAGAACATGCAAACTCCACACAGACTGAGCCGGGATCGAACCCACGTCCTCCCGCACCACCCAGGCGCTGTGAGACAGCAACGCTACTCGCTGTGCCACCACGCTAAATGAATGTGGATGCAAATGTATTGTTAATGCATTAGCATGATCATTACACATGCACAATGTACAGACCACGTACTCACCATCTCCAGCTCAAAATCCAGCTGCTTACACTGCCCAAAGACTGGGGGCTGTGCTGAGGGTGAAGAAAGGACACACTCGTCAACGGCTGAAGCTGTTCACTAGCCCACCGGAAGGCTCATACACGTGTGAAGATCGCCCTGCTTACTGGGATCTGGCCTCATCTGTCCCATGGGTCTCCGGAAGGACGTCCCAGAAACCACCACTGATGAGGCACGCCCATGGTAACCCACTGGCAACCTCAACCTGTGGGCAGAAACTCTGTGAGCAGCCATAATCGAGTGTTCAGCTGCAATGGGAGCTCCTAACTCTGAACCCTATGCACTTGCTCTCTGACATCCCACTTTGGTTGAGCAGAAGATGCTGGTAGACCAAGTTGTAGGTACCGCCTATCCAAATAAATCAAATGGAGACAAAGTCTCAGCCTGGAATGGCAACAACACTGTTGATGTATTTGCTAAAACTTGTAATTATGTGGTGGGATTATTTAATTAATTCATACTAAAATCAAATATTAATGCCAGTATGTGGATCCTCATACATCTACAAAAACTGTGGCACCTGCAGCCTCTAGTTCCCCTGGCTGGACTGTGGCATCTGTATACAAACCAGGCACCCAGGCCACTGAGGATTAAAATTAATTAAGAGAGAGAAAAAAAAACTCTGTATCGGCTGGTGCTCTGCTGCTGCTCAGCCAAAAACTCACAGCTGTCCCCAAAAATCAAGGGAAAGAGAAGTACTGCAGAAAACTGCACAATCTCTTCTCTGTCACATTACTAATTACGAATAAAAGCAACTGATGGATTTTTTAAAATTTTTTATTTTTTTTAATAGTCACACACACACACACACACACACACACACACACACACAAAATAAACCCTGCTAATCACTGGCAGGCCTCAAACAGTTTTTTCCCCAAAAACACATCTGTGGCTTCTTATTTATGACATGGTAAATACACATAAATAACATTTTGCCAAAAGAAACCACACTGAATAATACCAGTGTGACTCAGAGGCTACCTAGTCTATGAGTCAGTTTTTGCAAAGCAAGAGGGCAGCAACATTACCAATTGGGCATCAGGGCATTGTCTTTGCCCCGGAACATGATGCCGACGTTGGTGGCGTGATCCCGAGACGAGTAGAAGTCGGTGTAGTCACCTGACAGGTACGGCAGCAGGGGGTAAAAAATGGAAACGAGAGCAAAGTGTGAAAAAGCTGCTGGAGAACATGGACATGAATAATGGCGACGAACGAGCGTGCCGTTTCAGAGTAGTAAACAACATCAATCAGGAACAGGGGACTTTGATGGAGCACGTGCCACACAATACAATACATCATAGGGAATAAAAACAGGCAGGTTACTAGCAGACAAAAAAAAAAAAAAAAAAAAGTCACCATGGAAGAAGGTGAAAATGCCTCCCCCAGGTCTCCCAAATGAAAACTCGAACTGTTCTACTTTAATTAAGGTTTATGTTGTGTTGGCGTATAGCGCCCCCCTCTGGCAGAGTTAAATATATACCTGTTCCTGCTTTAAATTTGTGTACATTGCATTTTGAAAGCTGAACGTTACAAGAGACCGGGCGGGACACTAAATAGTGATCTTAAAGCAATAGGCCTCATAAAAGTATTCTGGGAACAAAAGACAAGGATCAGACTGAGACGAAAGTAACTTAATATTTGTTGAGTGTCGAACACGTTCTTATCAATCCAGTATAATTTTGCTTAGACTGCAGAAGAAAAAGCGGGAGCGCCGTGAAGCGCAAAGTTATACAGCGTAGTGGGCGGAGCTTCTGCCTTTGCTTGGAAGTTGAAGCCAATAGGTCGCAGGTTCGAATCCCACCTCCCCCTGTAGCGCCTGAGCGAAGTACTTAACAGTACATTCATTTAGTCTAGTAAAATTACCCAGCCCTACGAAGGTAAATAACTGTAAGTCGCTGGAACAGCGTGAGTTAAGGAAGGAGAGGTGCTCACCAATGTCGGCCGGCAGATGCATCTTTGCCGAACTCTGATGCACAAAGGCTCTAAAAGCGTCGAAGAGCAAATAGGTGTCACGGTAAGAGAATTTTTTTAAAAAGAAAAAAAAAGAGCAGCATGTTTGGCGGGTCTTTTCACTGCGACCCCCAGCGCCGGCTACCTGCTCCGCAGCGCGTCGTTATCGCGCAGCGCGCCCTCTGTGGCCGACAGCAGGTACTGCAGGGCGCTCCTGGCCTCCCTCCACGCCTGGATCCCGAGCCCCATGAAGGCGTTCAGCGTGGGCTGCCGCGGATAAAAGACACGCGGGATCGTGAGCGTGGGACGGACACACACACGGGTAGTGTGTGTGTGTATGCAGTGCGGGCACCGTTAGCGAAGGCAAACGTCATTTCTGTGCGCGCGAGCGTGCAACTCGGACTGGCTTCTTCTCCCCCCCCCTCCCGCGCGCCGCGGCGGTGCGCTACCTCCTCGAAGACATGCTGGTGCGGCGCGAGCGCGGGTCCCGTGAACAGGGACTTGATCTCACTCAGGTCCAGGATCTGGTCCCCGATCGCGACCCCGATTCTGCGCCTTGGCTGAAGACGAGAGCCGAGTTAACAGTCTGACAAAATAAAACGCACGTAACCACGTGCACACACGTTGAACAGTGAGTGACACACGGACGGATCATCGACCGCGCGCTTCCGAAGTTCCGAAGAGCCCGTTAATCTGTCACGTGCAGACGGTCGGTGGAAGGAAGAAAGACTTTGAAAGAGCGTCGCTCCGGCTCTTACGTTGTCCGCCGTGGAGAAAACTCCGTAGGGCAGGTTGTGGAGGGAGAAGTCGCACTTCTCGTCGACTTTTATGAAAGACATGTTCAGAGAAGTTGCTGTGCAGCTCCGGGATGCTCCTGGCTCGAGTAGCAGAGGCAGGAACTTGTGCAGATGTTGTCCAGATGCGCGTGTCTGTAGCCAGAGCTCCGGCGCAGCCGATCGGCCAATCGGGAGCCCGCGCGGCACATCCGCCCTCTCGGCTCAGCCGGTCAATCATTTCCAAGGGTAACAAGGTGACTCAGCAGAAAGAGGGGCCACACATGGCTGTTCCTTGGCCACCCTGCTCACGCTTACATTCATTGATTCCTTCAGCTGATGCTTTTTTTTCTCCGGAGCAATTTACGGTTTTGATCTGCCTACAATTATTGCCCCATTTGTGCAGCACAGTACTTTTTACTGGAGTACTTTGGCTAAGCACCTTCCTCAAGGGTGCTACAGCCAGGTGAGATTCGAAGCTGCAACCTTTGGGTCCAAATCAGTTCTAACCACTCTGACCACACTACCAGTTGCCCCTATAGAAGCTTTCCCATCGGTGCTTTTACGTGCCTAAAAAGTCTGGCACTTTATACAGAACGTTGATTTCCTCAGTGTCTGGGCTCTGCTGTGGGCTGTGTTTGAATCTGTATGGAGTTTGCATGTTCTCTCCATGTTCATGCGGTCTTCCTCCCACCGTACAAATGTGTTTTGGGTAAACTATTTGGTCTATGGGGCGGTGTGGTGGCACAGCAGGTTTGGCCAGGGCCTGCTTTCCGGTAGGTCTGGGGTTCAAGTCCTGCTGGGGGTGCCTTGTGACAGACTGGTGTCCCATCCTGGATGTGTCCCCTCCCCCTCCAGCCTTGCACCCTGTGTTGCCGGGTTAGGCTCTAGCTCACAGTGAGACTGCTTGGGACAAGCGTGCGTGTGTGTGTGTGTGTGTGTGTGTGTGTGTGTGTGTGTGTGTGTGTTTAGTCTATATTGCCCTTAGTATGTTTATGAGTTCTTTGTGATGGACTGGTGTCCCAGCCGGGGTGTACCCTCCCTAGCCCACTGTCTTAAAACTTGGGGGACAGACTCTGGACTGCCACAACCCTGCACTGGAGAAGCAGTTGATGAAAATGGAAAGCGAACAAACTCGATTCCATGATTCTTCTAAGTAAACGGTCATACATCAAGCACAGAGAAAGTGAAAAGGATCCGCTTTGTTGTCCATTTAGAAAATTGGTGCACTTTTACTTGTGTGTTTTGAGTTTGATGGCAATGTAGCCATGGGGACAGACAGGAACAAACCTGATGGACAGCTCATTACTACCTGCCCCAGCTGCCGGAGGCTGAACGGACACTCAGACAGTGACACTGAAAGGCATCTTGTCTGAAGACTGAGCAATTGACTTGGAGGAGAGTAAATGGGGAGCAGGGGGACTTCCTCTAGGTGCTCAATGGGCTCAGATTTAGTAATGGATGGTTTTCTGGGGGGGAACAAGAACAATGTGTGTAGCATAGTGGTTGGAGTCATTGCCTTGTAGTCAAAACACAGATTCAAATCCTTGGTTCTGCTGTAGTACCCTTGAGTAGGGTACTTACCCTAAACTCCTCACATAAAACTGACCCAGCTGCATAAATAATTGGAAATGGTTTAGTATATGAACTTAACATTGTTGCCTTTACTGGGTCAATAGAATTAAGAATGTTTGTTATCAGTCTCTCCAAAACTATAACATATAGTGAGTAAAATGTTCTCATTTTTTGTATTATTCAGTATTGTCTATGGTAGCGGTATATAGATGTATGTTGCAACATCCTGCCTGTTGAATAACAAAGTTATAGTTTGCTTTGTTGTCCCTCTTGTGTACCTTACTCCAGTAGAAATTATGTTCATTCTTTGCAGAAGGTCAATTAAGTGTGAGTTTGCAGTTACTAAGTTAACAATGACATGTGCTAAGCAGTTTATACCATTACATAAATAATAAAAAGGTGTCAGCTATTTAACAATTAAGAACCTGCTGTCTGCCACCTTTGCCCCTTACTGGTCACACAACAGAAGATTAATCTATATTCTAAAGCCTGAATCTTGTCGATCCTTTACAGCAACTTACATACAGCAGGGTCTATTCACATTTACACACTTGTGTAAAATGTTTCAACTTTATTAGGGTAAAGATAACAGTGCACAAACTAACAAATACAATATTTTTCATTCATTTAATTTTTATAACATTCAAAATCATTCATTCATTTCATATTCATTCTTTCACTCATATCCACTACTCGCGTACTAGAGCTCAGCCAGGCAGCGCACTCTCATTCACTCAAAGTACATGCACACAAAAGTTTTTTTTTTTTTTTTAAACCAGTCATACATTTGTAAATATGCCAAAAGTTATAGAAAAAAGTAATATTGGGAAAAAAATGCAGTTAATGTAGAACAAACTCAATCATATCTTATAATACATTCAGTTATTGGAAGAAACTATATACAGTACAACATAAGCAAAAAAAAAAACATGCAATGTAAGACTGCAGAAAAGCTGTGCTTCCATTAGTCTCGCCTAATTGTTATAAAGGCCCTACTTTATATATAATTAGGACAGATATGGCATTAATTTGTTTATTCTAAAACATGTTTAGATTTACAAACCACAACATTCAGGAAAAAAATTCAAATAACTGCAGCTGAATCAATTTTCTTTTCAAAGATGTATATCCTTGTGGCATGCATGATTTATGATCTATAATGGATCGCTCACAATTTCCATGAAATTCAAATTAAAAGGGAGAAACTTGCTAATCTAAATTGCAGGCTCAACCAAAATCCACCTAATCAGTGATTCAGATCTTCTGGATTTTTTCTCCAACAACTACAGGATTTTCTTTCCTAATCCTCTCAGCAGCATCCGTTTTATAGTCAAAAGTACAGTTGTGAACATCGGAGTATCGATGGATTCCACAGAATATGTTTCCACATCTGCAGTCGAAACCTGAAAGCCAGAGTCGGCGTTTAAAAACCAAGGTCACACTCAGGACGATTCCGTTCATTACAGCAATGAGACGACACTTGAATGGATGCTGCCAATGAGTACAGCTCCTTAAATAGTACAACTGAGGATTTTAGGTAACTGAAGATCACGTGGTAGCAATTTCAGGAATAAACATTTTAATGCAGCCAATTAAGACAGGTCTAGCGACCATTTCAAACATGTATGCATTCAGTCAGTGATGCTAAACTATAGAGCAAGGGAATAAATCAAATTTAAAAAAGGAAGGGAAAAAAAAAAAGACAGAAGTCCCACCTGTGAGCCCCACTTTCTTGCGACATGTAAAGCAGCGGTTCCTCTTTTGTTTTGGTTTGTCAAAAGATATCTCCTGTCCTTCTACACGGGCCTGGTCCGAGTTCTCCGTCACCACGGCTACAATAAGAAGCACATTCTTAGACATTGATAGGTTTTGGTGTACAGATGGTGGACAACAGCTTCGGAACAAGTACTTGGGGAAAAAAAAAAAAAAGTGAAGAACAATCATGCAATAAGAATTTTTTTCCCTCCATTTCAGTCAGTGCCACCTCAGCATAACTAACTACTTCATCCATCATTAGCTTATATTTAAAAAAATCCACCGAAGACAGACAGTGGAAAATTCATTTGACTGAAAAGACAGACCATCTCAAGGTATTTTAATGTTAAGAGGTTTTATAGCTTAGAAATATACATCTTTCACGTCACAATAAAATATGAAATTTTAAAGTACTAACCATTTTCACTTTTATTTCCCCCAGTTGGTTTAGTTTCCTCCTAAACAAAGTAAACATTTTTACACACTTTTTACAGTAACTGTTTCCATCAGCAGCCCTGACCTGAGCTTTGTGATGCAACAGCAGAACTTAACCTGTTCATCTACAACCGAAAAACACTAAACACACGTTTGAGGAACCAACCAGCAGCACTGGTCACACTTACCACCGTTTGTTAGCTGAGGAGTTGTAAAATGTATGCAGGTGCTCGTTTAAGTGACAACAAGCAACTGTCAACACAGCATTATCTCTACAAATGCAGAGAATCAAACAATAGCTACAGAGAAAACTTGCCACAAATACACACAACTTCTAGTTATTGCTTCACTGTCCCTCCCCTGATGGCCAATGCCAACTATGCCAATTGCCAGCACAGCTATACAGTATTGAATGCAGAACTGAGGTGTGATCAGAGACCACAAGGTGGCACTTGGAGCACAGCGGACCACTCATTATACCAGAGTACAGTGGACTTCGGACTGTCCCAGGACCGTCCCCGGAGCGCACTGCGGACGCTGACTTTTTACAAGCCTTGAGCTGAGCACACAGATCCCTGTTTCAAACCAGCTTAGGACACACCGCATAAGTGTTACAATCCGTCTTGTAGCTCACGTCCATGCTCTTCGCTTTTACAAACCATCCTAAATATGGACAATGGCCTTTGTTACAAACCTTCTAAGCTGAAGTGTGCTCATCTTTGTTTCAAACTGGGTCTTGTCTAAGCAGGCAGGATAGGGCTTATTTTTATACAAGTATATGTACACAATATTTACAAGTAACTACAAAACCCACATATGCAGTGGCTGTTCAGTATAGAGGACCACCGGTTTTGTTACATCAGCACGTACATACAATAGCAGAACTACAATCCATAATTCACTGAAAAAAAATGTAAAACACAAGACATGGTATGAGTGTAATACTGCTGAAAGGCCTTTCAGTGCGAAGCCGTTTAACTGATGTCGGGCAAAATTACATAAAAAAAAGCACCATATATCAAAATGTCACCAGGCCCAGAAAGGGGGACAAACCAGCTTCCATGGCAGGGAGCCTATATGTGATGTCCTGGCTCCGCTCATCCTCATTCAGCACGGCTGTTGCATCTCTCAGCACCTCACACCATGAAATTGACCTCTCCACCGACCTTGCACAAGACCACTTTTAAAGAACTGAAAACAGGAGTGTGAAGGGGGGGAAAGAAAAAAAAAAAAAAAAGTGCGTTGGTTAAAAACTATACCCTTTAATTCTTCAGTTTTCAGCACTTCTTTGTCCCCCGTTGAATCACACTCTTCAGAATGTGTTAGCAACGCTTGTGATAACAGAGCTGGGCGGGATACAGCACTGAAAAAAATCCAGAGGGTTTCCTTAAATAAATTCTCTGGGTATTCATTTTCTCAGTGTAACAAAGTAGGGGGTCTGAGTGCTTAGAATACACAACCAAGTTCCATCTTAAACAGGAAACTGCACAAAGTACTGTGCTGGTGTATAAGACATTATAATAACTGCGTTCAAATGATAACTGCTCAGCATTCTTAACGACTGGTATTGCAGCTATGCTATAAGCAAAACTGAAAATCCAAACCTATCAAATAGTTCCCATCAAGTGATGGATTCAAAGAGGCATATGCAATCATAAAATCTGCATGCTTGTTTGCATTTAATGTGCTCTCTCTTTCTGTCGACCCACAGATGAAGCCATAAATAAAATGAAATACGCAGGACAAAACGGCCCTCTCGCGGTGTTGGAGCTCTAGGAGAGGCGATTCTACTGGGCGTGGGTTTTGGCAGCAGTGCCTTTAAATAGGAGAATTTTTTTTTTCCCCCATTTATTACCGAGGAGCCCCCTGAGAGCCCCCAGCTCCCCGACAATTACACAGCAGAGGAAAAATGACTGTGTACTCCACTTCAGAAGCTACTTGTGCCTCGACAGAAAGAGAAGAGTGGGAAGCAGGAGCTGTGAGAGCTGGGCCTCTCCCACAGGGCAAGCTGGTCTTTGAAAGACATTGCTTGGCTGGGTCCAAATAAGAATGCACTGGGCACCTGCTTTGCTCCAGCGGCGCGTCCGTCTGGGCGAACACTGGTGACACTTGTGAAACGCTGCTCTCCGCACACTGCGTGGGCAGGCTCTCTCCGACGCCGCTCACGCTGGCTGCTGGAACAAATGCGATGGCAGTCCTCACATTACCACTTCACACTCATCTGGGACTTCTGATGTACACCAGGCACTTTTATCTGGCACTGCATATTAATGTACAATGGAGGAATATCTATTGTTGATATGGCAAGCCTTAGTTTCAGCTTGGTCATAATAAAATGACCAGTCAATAATGTGGTTTACCACAGCGAGTACACGGCTGATTTATAAAAAAAATCCACACATCCATCGATTATTGGTAGTGTAGCGGTTAGCGTTACTGTTTTTGGACCCAAAGGTTGCAGGTTTGACCCCCCACCTCTGGCTGTACTGCTACTGAGAAAAGTACTTATCCTAAATTGCTGCAGTAAAAATTACCCAGCTGTAAATGGGTAAATAACTGTATGTAACTTAATGTAAGTCACTTTGGAGAAAAGCATCAGCTAAATGAGTAAATGTAATGTATAAACCCAGGTATGCTCTTGATTGCAGATAATGAACATGTAAACTCATTTTTTCTGTTTTGCCCAGGAAGGTCTTTCATGTTCATTTAGACTTACCTGGTGGGCTTACTCTTCCGTTGCTGTTCTGTCTCTGTAAAAAGTCCTTATAACACACCGAGCACATCCCGTTTGTACGCGGGTTCCCATAGAATCCGCATCCGGTGGCACACAGCATAGGCACTTGAGTCTGATTTGTCTCTTGGGCCATATCCTCCTTGCACAAAAAAGGCACAGATTACAAATTAATTAAAGGCACAGCATTCACCAAGCGTTTGAGAAACAGAGAATGATTAGGAGAGGTGAAAAGGCTACGCTGTGCTTCTTTTAAAATAAGCCATTGACACCAGAGTGATGTGCCAAGCCCATTATGGCACGGAGAGAACTCAGCTCTTATGCCAGCTGGTAGTTCTGTGTAACAGTGCCTTGTTTCCAACCAGTTTTGGCACAGCAGGGGTCCTCAAACACATTCAGCATCACGCTATTCTTTATGGCTTTGAAGATGTAAAATCATTAATATTACGAGAATGCAGTACCAGTGAAAAGTGTAAGTGCAGCTGCAACCGGTCTCTTCAAAAAGTTTTCGGCTATCAAGCTTCATAGTGTTCCCAGCTCTTCTGCAGGACTACTCGGACATGTGGCACACTTGTGGGCTGCTTTGCTTTCGCTCTTCTGCCCAGTTCATCCCATTTTTTCCCCACAAATATTTCCCAGGCTGCCCTGCTGTAACCTTCAAACTTCTCAGTGGTACTACGTGTGAGCGAATTGGTGTGCAATGACGGTAAAAAAATAGTAGTTTTTCAGTCAGCAAAGAGAAAACACATTCATGTCCAGAGGTGGTGGTGAGAATCAGCGGGTAATTTGTGACAGACAAATGTATACTGTAGACCTGATGAGGTTGGTCTCAGTCACCCCCACCACCTGCAAGAGACACGTACAGCTCTATGCCACATACAGCTCTTACAGAAATAGTGTTATTTATGCATAGTTAATGGAACCCATCCACAACTTTGCAGCGCCAGTTTAGATAAGGAGACAGTGAAGTAAGGCCAACACCAATACAGACATGTCAGGCTCTTGCTTAAGACAAGAGAAGAAACCAGTTATGAGCAGAGCATCTGTAAGAGATGTTAATAGAGCCCAAAACCTCCCTGTTTGTCTGAAATCAACTTGGCCCACCCATCTGTGCATACGGTCAAAATGTAAATGGACGAATATTTACTCACACACTGTCACACACATACTTTCATTTCCCCAAAACTTCCTACGGAAATAAAGAACCTGCAGTGTGCTCTTCTTGTGTGCGCGCAAACACACACACACACACACACACACACACACACACACACACACACACACACACACACACACACACAGTGGAAGCACAACTGTTACAAAAGCACTTTTCCAACCAGGAGACTAAGTGTTCAGGATAACACACCAGGAGGAAAGTCCTCCCTGTCTACAGTGCTCATAGCCATCCTGATAAAATGGATTATTTGCTTGGAAGAATGAGCGCAGGACATCTGCTGACACACTTGTGCAGCCACTTCCTGTAACATGGTGAAAAATAAACACCAGCATTATATACAAAATAAACATTCCAAAATATCCATATTTAACAGCAAAACAATACGTACAATGTTAAAACCCAAATGCTTCAAATTAGTTACCACATTACAGATATTATCTTTGTAAAGCTGCTTTGAATCCTGGTCAATCCTAGTCTATATTGGATTTTGTTCATAGGCACCTGGGAATTAATTTGTTTTGACTGAGTTGTTGATAGAATTAATGGAAATATTTAAAAATGCTAATTTATAGGTACTAAGTAATTTGCTATAAAGTGTATTGATGATAAAATACCCATAAGAAGAAAACAATTTTAAAAAAATAAAGTACGGGTCTGATTTCAGGGACACAATCAGAGAATATACACACACACATTGGCTGAAGCCGCTCGTCCCGAGCAGGGTCACGGCAAGCCAGAGCCTAACCCAGCAACACAGGGCGTACGGCTGGAGGGGGAGGGGACATCCCCAGGACGGGACGCCAGTCCATCACAAGACCCCCAAGCAGAACTCGAACCCAAAACCTGCTAGAAAGCAGGACCCAGCGAAACCCGTTGCTCCACCGCACCCTCCCAGTCAGAGAATACATATGCTATATTTAGACTTTCATCAATTAGAGTAATCACTTCATAGTTTGAGTTCAATATGTGACCACAAGACTTAATTAGGGTTATTAAATTGGTACAATAACATCTTCACTATAAAAGGTTTATATAAAGGTTTCAACACCACTTCTGTTGAACACTACTGTAAACTCTGAAAGTGTTCCATTATTTAGGGACACTTTATTCAGTGAAATGAAGACGACTTCATTAACAGCTCAGCTGAAACAAAAAACAGGATATACAGGGGTATGGTACGCAACAAAAGTGGTGAGAGTAGAGTGCAAAAAAGGGGGAAAAAAATGTAGGTTCTCACAGTTGGTGGTAGTGTAGTGGTTACAATTTCTGGCTTTGGATCTAAAGGTCATGGGTTCAATTCCCACCTCTGGCTGCGGTACCCCTTAAGCAAGGTACTTACCCTAAATTGCTCCAGTAAAATTACCCAGTTGTATACAGTAAATGGGTAAATAATTCTGAACACCTTAACATTCTAAGTTCCTTTGGAGAAAACTGTCAGCTATGTAAGTTTAATATATATTAAAGTTCACCATATCATTACTGAAAACTGAATGGAAATCACAGTTTGTGGAAATCAGCATAAGTCAGTACCATCTAACACTATTTTTTACGTTTCCACACACTTGGGACCGATACCCATGTTGTCAGAGCTCATCGTAAAGTACATGATCCTAACTGAATGCCACCATAGGTAAAGGAGACGCATGCACATGAGTACTCAAGTCACTGCCATGCTATAAGGAGCGTATAACAGCAAACGAACGGTGCGGATGGTGCCAAACACAGGGGGGGCAGTGGAGGGTTCTGCATACACCTACAATATGTGCGCTGCTTCAGACAGAAGAGTCACTGAGAGAGGATCTGCTCTGGGACAAAACAGGCCACTTGCTGCACAAAGGCAAAGCGAAGTTGGCAAGCAGCATCATACAGTGACTGGATTTTAAAGTACAACGGGCTCCCTCACCCGTTGAGAGGCACCACACACAAGATCCGCCTGGGAAGCACTTGCATGAGTCAAGCAGCAAAAGAAATGTAAACTTGTGGAACTCTGGGATGGAGGACATCAACGTAAAGCTAACTGTACCAAAGTGGACTGCATCCAGGTGATAAACCTCTCTCAGCTGCAACATGCTTCCTGCTGAGACAATGAAGCGCTGGCCTGCATATTTCGACACGTTCCTGTCACTCGGCTCCATGGACATTACATTAAACAAATACATGTGTATACCTTAATAAATGTTCAGGCAGTGAGTATGACACGTGCAGCCTTTGGGCATAAATAATACATCATGAGATACACCACGGCTTTTATCTGCTAAATATGAGTGAAACTGAATTTAAATCAGACATCATCTATGCAGTACAGATGTAATTCAATCTACATCTTAACTGAACATTTTAAAGCCACGTAATTTAATACTTTGTATGGCTTTTGAGACGATTTTAAGGAGGCACTTTAAGTAGCAGGCTGAGCTAACACTTAGAGCAAACACCGCTCCACACTCTTCGAACCCAAAGCACCGTTTGAGGAGCCGCTGCCCTTACTGAGAGCTCTTGTCCTTCGGTGCACTGGAGCGATCACATGGACAGCCCTGTGACAGGCTTTTTACGCACTCTCCTAATCACATTTCACTGGGCTCCTGACCTCAAAAACTCCTGGTCAGGGATCACGGCTTCTCACATTAGGACGGTTGCATTCAGTGAACTCAATCTGTTTGGCATTTTATTAAAAGCCCCCACCAAACATACACAAGACACACACACACACACACAGAGCAGCATTCTAATATTAAACCACCAAGATTAATGACAGACAGCTTATCATATTCACTTCCATTGCATAAGCAAGGTGCACATAGCCTACATTTCACACTGACTAAATGGGGACATCCATGAGGTGAACATCTCATGGATATCATCCCAGTCCTCATTGCAAACATTGGAAAAAAAAGTTCATTTTCCCCATTCCATGCCATCATAGTAATACACACACACACTAGCTGAAGCCGCTTGTCCTGAGCAGGGTCACGGCAAGCCAGAGATTAGCCCGGCAACACAGAGTGCAGGGGACACACCCAGGGTGGGACTCGAACCCCAGACCCACCAGAGAGCAGGACCCGGCCAAACCCGCTGCGCCACCGCACCCCCTCATAGTAAAATAGATCTCAGATTCGCTACCACTTGCTGCGGATTAATCAACTACTTCAATACATAAATTTTTAAAAATGAACCCACAATGAAAACATCCAGCTCACCACAAACACACTGTATAAAAATAAGTATATAATAAATAAAGGCTTTGTGAGCTATCTTTGCTTTCAGATGAATAGAGAGGCATATACTGTTACAAGTAACATGGATACAGGCCATATTACTTTAGCAGCAAATGCAATTAAATGCAATTGAGACAGCATCATATTTCTATAAGGTCCCACTAATTTGCTCATTTTGTCCTATGTAATCTCATTCTGCACTTATTACATTTTTTAATTGTAAAATGCTCATAAGCTTTGGCAGGACTGTTTTTAAGATTATCAAACCATTTTTAATGCGCCGTTGTGTTTGGACTGAAATGTGTGTTGCTGTGCAATTAAAAAGTGAACTGGGATAAAATAATCTGTAAACAGCTGTACAAAAGCACAGGAATTGGCTTTTACTATTAGAATTTGTTCGGGGAAAAAAAAAAAACATTCAAATTTTATCATCCGTGCACTTATTTGTTCAAAAGAGCATAAAAACACATGAAGATTCAACAAGTACGGTAACTCAGAAAAAAAAAAAAGTACCAATTCAGGCTATAACTTATAGTATAAAGAGGGTACTCAAACAAAAGTGAGTACCATACAACAGTAAATGCATTTGCAGATTATGTTTTGGTAAATTTCCAGATAAATGATCATCTTACCTTTATACAGAAATTCTCATTGAAAGCGATCCTCGCTTTTTTTTTTTTCTCTCTTAAGGAAGTTCCACTGTTTTAGTCACGTTCCCCAAATCCTGCGCTATAAAATCACAATTAAGCGAACGAATATACAGAAATGGATTCGCCTTTAATGGAGCTGTATCTTAAAAGAACCATAAGCACTCAAAGCAAATTCTGATAAGGTCCTACGCTTATCTGTCGTGAGAATGTTTCCTACAAATTCAAGTTGCACTTTTGTTTGTCAAGTACTTTTGCTTTCTGAATGCTTAAAGTACCATTTCAACATGGTTGTGTAGCCCAGGGCATGAACTCCTCTGCATATTTCACATGTACACAGACTGAGAGTACAGTATTCATCAACCAGACTCTTGGGGAATCTGTCCATCTACCCACACTGTCAGAGCCACTGTCCATCTTACCACATTCTTGTGGACACCATTCATCTTACTATACTGTTGGGGACAGCGTTCATCTGACCAAAGTGCTCGAGACTCTGTTCACCTAACCACATTCTCGTACACACTGTCCATCTAACCAAACTTATGAATGCTGTCTAATTGATCAGGCTCTTGAGGACATTGTCCATCTCACCAGACTGTTAGCGACACCAGCCATCTAACCAGATGGTTTGGGTTACTGCCCATCTAACAACACTGTGGAGGACAGTGCCACTCCAGTGAGACTTCTGAAGACACTGTCCATCTAACCACATTTTTGAAGACACTGTCAGAGCCACTGTCCATCTTACTATACTGTTGGGGACACACTGTTCATCTAAGCAAACTATGACACTGTCAATCTAACCACATTCTTGAAGACACTGTCAGAGCCACTGTCCATCTTACCATACTGTTGGGAACAGTGTTCATCTGAGCAAACTGCTACAGACACTGTCCACGTAACCACATTCTTGTAGACACACTGTCCATCTAACCAAACTGTTAGGGATACTGTCCAAGTGACCAGACTCTTGGGAATACTGCCCATCTAACAAGATTGTGGAGGACAGTGCCAATCAAGTAAGACTTTTGAAGAAACTGTCCATCTAACCACATTCTTGAAGACACAGTCAGAGCCACCACCCATCTTACTATACTGTTGGGGACACATGTTCATTTGAGCAAACTATGACACTGTCCACCTAACCACATTCTTGTAGACACACTGTCCATCTAACCAAAACTGGGACACTGTCCAAGTGACCAGACTCTTGAGGACATTCACTGTCCATCTCACCAGACTGTTAGCCATAAGTAACTTTAGTTAGGTGGACGGGGTCTCTAAGGGTCTGCCAGATGGACACACAGTCTCGTTTAGACTCTGCCGGTGTCTTCAACTTCAAGTCTCACTGTGGCACTGGCTGTCCTCCGCAGTCTTGTTTAGATACTAGATACAGGCAGTAACCCAAACCAGATGGCCAGTAGTGTCCTAACAAGAAGAGAGACTCACGACTCGCACTGTCACAGATTCAACCTGTACGTATTTGGGATTCCTTTGTCACATCCTGAAACTCAAATGTATTGTCAGTGTTATTTCAGGAGGTAAGAGAGAGAGAACCAGCTCCTCCAGTCGACCGGGAAACCTCGGCGGAGTTCAAGTGGCAAGCTATTCTTATTCTATCCTATTCCAATCCAGTCCAGTCCCGTCCAGTTCCGTCCAATTTTTTAGTCCAGTCCAGTCCCCTCCAGTCCCTCAACATCCTTTATTTGCTGTCTCCACCACTCAGTGCTCTTTGTTCTGCTGCCTTCGGCCCAATTTAACGAAGCAGATGCAAAGAAGCTACGGAATTACTGTCGCGTTGCGAGACAACGACATCCCAGTGTCTCATTTTTAATTCTGAACGCTACTTTGCCTTCAAACCTACCGAGAAATTCAAGCCCGAATCCCCCTTCGGTTTCCACTGCTTCGCTCCTTCGTTCGCCCGTCACCCGATTCGTCTCGACAACAGAAGCCAAAAGGCCACCATCTAAAATGCACTGAACACCTACTGGGCTTCGATTGGCTGTCGTTGCTGTTTGCCACGCCTTCCTCCTTCCCCATTGAAGGAATGCAACGTCAGTCATTATAGGACGTTCGAAAAAAGGTAGGTTGAGAAAGAAGAAAACATTTTAAAAGCCCTCAGTTAGACGGCTTAAAGGGAAAGTGCATTGTTTTTATAATAGACTTCGAAAGTTATAAACGTCCAAAATACGCAGTCTGGTGCGACATGCGGCAATACATGATTTAGTTCACTTATAAACAGTTAAATTAGGGAGCATGATGATGCAGCAGTACCTGTGGCTTAAAAGTTTGCGATGTCATGTTGTCGTTAAATAATCCCAGTCGTTTTTTTCGTAGGAAGGAAAACCACTCTGAAAGGAAAAAATGAGAAACTTCAATGTTAGCGTTATTGATGTTTAACATTTTAACATTAAAGTAGTGAAACGGCAACGAACACAGAAAATGCACGTAATGATTACGTATAACCACGTACTGTGACGGCGCTGATGTGGATTAATGTAAATAGTTGGGGTTAGTGTCTATTCCTGTACGTAGTTCTGTGGTCCTTTCTGATTGGCTGTTATGTTGCTTGTGGTTAATTTGCCTCACGGGAATTCTGGGGGGTTCAAAGAGCGCCCCCCTAACCGTTGTGTGGAGTAGGGGGGTTCAGCGTGACCTAGGGGAACTCTATAACATTTTGCAGACTTTTTCGTACTCTTTGTGGGGGCTGGGGTTTTGGTCAGGATAGATATTTATAAGATACAAGCGATTTTTTTTTGGTATTTATTTATTGATTGAATAAAGATTTTAGTTACCGGAAAGGATGAATGGAGATATTAGTTTCTGTCGATTTATACCGTGTGGAGCCGGACACCTTTGGTGATACATTATGATCCGTAAAGGAAAAAGAAAAATAAGCGATTAACAAAGCTCCGTGAGGAGACGCTACAGTATATTCACACTTTTTTTACCCCCGTGACAACGCACGAGACAATTTTTTCTCTTGCTTAACAGCAAATATGAATAAAGCCGACGGGTTTTAAAATACAATTATTATGTGTTCATCAGCGGAGAAGTGACATTTTCTTTCTGGTCGCGTGATGAAATTGAGAGCTGAGGTGGAAATCGTCCCTCCGCGGACACGTCTGCAGTGCAGTACACGAGCACCCTTGGCTTTATAAACGTTACAAAAGTATAAGTACACACACACACACACACACACACACACACACACACACACACACACACACATTTTCAGAACCACTTGTCCCATACGGGGTCACAGGGAACCAGAGCCTACCCGGTAACACAGGGCGTAAGGCCAGAGGGGGAGGGGACACACCCAGGACGGGACGCCAGTCCGTCACAAGGCACCCCAAGTGGGACTCGAACCCCAGACCCACCGGAGAGCAGGACTGCGGTCCAACCCACTGCGCCACCGCACCCCCTAAAAGTATAAGTATTCTAGCGAAAATGTAAGAGTATCAGGTCAAGACTCAAATATCAGGTTACGTTACTTCGATTCCAGTGAGGCTGGGAAACATCGTCCAGATTTACTCTACAATTGGGACAATGTTTTCGCAGTATTTACAACAGCTCAACTACGTTCAACATTACATTACACTCGCTCTCTCTCTGTGGCTAGACTGGTCAGGGCACACACACACACACACACACACACACACACACACACACACACACACACACACACACACACACACACACTATTCACCGACAGTCACTCATGATGGGAAATGTGCAGTCAGCAATTTGCCTGAAGCACATGTTTTCGGAGTAAATACCAGAAAAATGTGCAGAATTGTTACTCAAAAGATTTATTAGAACACTATCATAAGAAATAACTGTTTCTGGCCTTTTTTCCTAAAGAAAAGGAAATGGATAATTCACCAAAATGAAATAAAACGATAGGGGGTGCAGTGGCGAAGTGGGTTGGACCACGGTCCTGCTTTCCGGTGGGTCTGGGGTTCGAGTCCTGCTTGGGGTGCCTTGCGACGGACTGGCATCCCACCTTGGGTGTGTCCCCTCCCCCTCCGGCCTTACGCCCTGTGTTGCCTGGAAGGCTCCGGTTACCTGTGACCCTGTATGGGACAAGCGGTTCTGAAAATGTGCGTGTGTGTGTGTGTGTGTGTGTGTGTGTGTGTGTGTGAAATAAAACGAACCTGTTATATTTCTCTGAGTACAGCCATACTGTGACATTACATTTACGTTTATTTATTTAGCAGATGCTTTTCTGCAAAGCAACACACCTCAGAGAATACAATTTGTACATTACATTAGGAGAAAGAGAGTTGCAGACGTGTGATTCTTAAGTAAAGTTACTTTCCACTGTATACGCCGATGTTCATCAGATGAGTAGCTGCATAAAACTCTCTCTCTCTCTCTCTCTCTCTCTCTCTCTCTCTCTCTCACACACACACACACACACACACACACACACACATGCTCTGAAGCCACTTATCCCAAGTGGGGTCGTGGCAAGCCAGAGCCTAACCCGGCAGCACAGGGCGTTGGGCTGGAGGGGGAGGGAACACACCTAGGACAGGATGCCAGTCTGTCACAAGCAAGGCACCCCAAGCAGGACTTGAACCCCAGGCCCACCAGAGAGCAGGACCCAGTCAAACCCACTGCACCGCTGACCACCGCACCCCCTGCATAAAACTCAGAATAGACAAATCCTGATCACCTTCCTACATTTTCTCTTTTTTTGAGATACACAAGCATTTACGTACATTAGGAGTAGTGGCTGTGTAAAGGTTTATCCGGGCATGATCATAAAGTTATAGCACATGAACATTTACACCTTACATGAGCTTAAGAGATCATAGGCAAAGTGAGTCTGGAAGACATGAGTTTTCAGACCCTTTTTAAATGTGGACAGAGTTTCAGCAGTTCTGAGTGAGAGGGGGAGGTTGTTCCAGCACGACGGAGCCAGAATCGAGAGCCTCCGTGCTTTACCTTTCGTGCGTGGGACCACCAAGGGGGCAGAAGTAGAAATGCAAAGCAGTCTGGTTGGGGTGTAGCGGTTGATCAAGTCCTGTAGATAGCTGGGAGCAGTTCTACTGATGCATTTGTAATAACCAGGGTCTTAAATTTGATATGGGAAGCCAGTGCAGAGAAATGAGTAGAGGAGATACATGGGAGCGCTTCGATAAGTCAACACACAATTCGTGTAGCAGCGTTCTGTAACAGCTGTAGAGATCTGATGGCAGTAGCGGGAAGGCCACACAGGAGAGAGTTGCAGTAGTTCAGACAGGATGTCACCATGACTTGGACAAGTAGTAGGGCAGAGTCAGTTATGAGGTAAGGATGGATCCTGTGGATGTTATACAGGATGTGTCTGCAGGTCTGGGTTGTGGCTTCGATGTGCTGAGAGAAACATTGACTCAAGTCAATCATCTCTCCCAGACTCTTATCCAAGGAGGTAGGCAAAATGAGTGAGTTGTCCAGTTTGATCGAGAGATCGTGACAGGAAGACAAGCCATCTGGAAGGTGAAGAATCTCTGTTTTGGAGTGGTTGAGTTTGAGTAAGATACTGAGGGGTTGAATAAGATACTGTTTTTTTACTGTGATTACAATGACATTACAGTAATTACAGTGACATCACAGTGATTTCATTGTGATATAGATATTAGTGTTGTACTGTCATATTGTCACATTGCATCTGTGATATTACAGGAATACTGCAGTATTACTGTGGTAAAACTATATTACAGTAATACTGTGATACGACTGTGATATTACAGTGGTACTGTGCTATTACTGTGATTTAACTGTGATGTAGACAAACTGTAAAGTGACTGTAATGTAAGTTGTTTTATTGTGGTTCTATGATATTAGTGTTACATTACTATGATACTATAGTGGTACCGTGATCTTAGTGTAACATTGTTACATTGCTGTGATATTAGTGTTATACTATTGTTACATTACTGGGATATTAATGTAATATAATGGTAGCAGTACAGTGGTACTGTGATCTTAGTATGACATTATAGTTACATTGTTGTTACATTACTGTAATATTACTGTAATTTAACTGTGGCAGTACAGTAGTACCATGATCTTAGTGACATTATTGTTACATTGCTGTGATATTACTGTAATATAACTGCAGTGTTACTGTGATCTTAATACATTACTGTAATTTAACTGTGACAGTACAGTGAGTGGTACTGTGATCTTAGTGTGACATTCCTATCCAGGCATACCCCACACCAGTGCTTCCGTGACATAACTGTGACTTTGCTCCATGCTGCTCTAGGCGGCGCTGCGTCAACCATGGCCGCGTTGCGCGCAGCCAAACAGGCGCTCAGGAGGGACATAAAGAAGCGCGTGGCAGCGCTGGGGAAGGACGAGAGGCTGCGCCAATCGCGCGCGGTTGCGCGCAAGGTACGTGGGAGTGCGGAACCGCACCCGGGCACCACGCGCTCATGCGGGCTTCTGTGCCGCCGGCTCGCGGGACACGAGGCCGCGCGGCAACGCCGAGTGCAAAAGACTAAAGAGCGTGCGTGTGAGCGCACCGTGGTACGAGAAACGGCAGCTGGCTGCTGTGTCGAAGAAGAGCTGAAAGTATTTCAGTTGCGCCGTGTATTTGTGCGACTGCCTATTAAACGCGGGTACCTGGACAGCACCCGGTACAGGTTTTTATGGACGCGGTGTATGAGAGAAGCACGAGACCGAACTCGCTTTAGTCACCAGGTGTGCGAGTGAACGTCGGAAATCCTCCAGCGCCCTCTGGTGGCGTGTGGTCTCACGTCCTCCACGTGACATGATTAAATACGAAGCGCTGCGTTATAGCTGATGCTTTTGTCCAAATTTTCTGACAGTCTTAAATAACCAGTTCTGAACTGATCCAAAGTCACATTATATCTGTACAGTAGGGAATTCCTAATACACTGATTCAGGATTTGAGCACCTTGATTTAGAGCAGTTAAGCAATAGTGGGATTCGAACCAGCAACCTACGGGTTACAAGTTGAAAAAAATCTATGCAGAATGCTACGTGCTCAAATATTACCCAGTTGAGGACAGAAGCTCATCAAAACAACCCATCAAAGTTAGTTGCTCAGAGTTGTGAAAGGAAAAAGGTGTAAAACATGTAAACACGTAAAGCCTCTTTTTCTTCTGTATTTCTATTATGTTTCAATTCTTCCTAAATTAGTTACTGCAGCATCCAAAGTATGAGAGCTGCCAGAGGATTGCAGTGTTCCTCAGCATGGCGGATGAGGTCAGCACCGAGGAAATCATTGATGACATCTTCAAGAAGGGCAAGGTGTGCTTCATACCTAAGTACCTGGCCAAGAGCAATCACATGGACATGTTGAAGCTGAATGGTGCCAAAGACATCGAGGACCTGCCAGTTACATCCTGGAACATTCGCCAACCCGGGGACGATGAAGAGAGGGAGGAGGCACTGGCCACAGGTGAGACTAAATTTCAGAGCTCACAGGTAACTCAATTTTTGCGTCATTTTACACACAAACTTATTCAGTCACCTGTGTGAGAAAACAGCACAACATGTTTTCCCTATAGTGACTGCTTGTTTTATTCAGTCATCCCTTTGGGTGTCTTCAGTAGCACGCACGCACACGCGCACACGCGCACACGCACACGCGCGCACACACACACACACACACACACATATTGTCTGAAACCGCTTGTCCCAAGCAGGGTTGCGGCAAGCTGGAGCCTAGCCTGGCAGCACGGGGTGTGGGGCTGGGGGGAGGGGGGCACGCCCAGGATGGGATGCCAGTCCATCGTAAGCCACCCCATGCAGGACTCGAACCCCAGACCCACCAGAGGACAGGCACAGACCAAACCCGCTGCACCACTGCACCCCCCTTCAATAGCACATACTGGATTTTAAAAATGCCTAATTATACAGCCACCATTTTCAAAGTTAAATATTACAAATTCCAGTGTCACAATATGACACACAAAGACTTTTTGTTGGACATCTGCGAATATTTGGCAACACAGCAAATTTAACTATTGTATTTAATTTGGAAAGGACTAGCATGAATGTGGCATATTAAACATAACATAAAATCACTTTATTATAAAGAGGAAAATGCTATTAAAATTTTTCTCATAAGGAGATATGTAAGAGCATTATATAGTGTGTAAATGTTATTGTCCTGCTTTGTGATCCACCACACAGTCTGCTTTTCAGGGGTCTGGCAGCCAGAGGGTCTCTATTCAGGTCATGTGCCAAATTCTTTAGGCATGAACCCAACAACACACACTGAAACCACTTGTCCCAAGCCTAGCCCAACAGCACAGGGTATAGGGCTGGAGAGGGAGGAGGAGGGGACACACCCAGGACAGGACACCAGTCTGTCACAAGGCACCCTGGGTGGGACTTGAACCCCAGACCCACCAGAGAGCAGCCACAGGCCAAACCTGCTGCACCACCACATCCCCCAACCCAACAACAATTGAGTGTTAGACTTAAATGCACAGTTTAACACAGTTTGACTGAAAACAGAGCTGTTCAGAATGTTTCCAGAAGATGCCACTGTAATCCAGTCAGTGGCACCACAGATATTGATGTTTCATACGCCCTTTAAGCGCAGAATCGGTACCGGTGTCCATTTCGCTGGATAACCATGTTGCTGTAACTTTCTGACTGCCATAAGCAGTATGCAGTCTGGATCAAAAATAAATTTCTGAAGAGATGTTTCAGAACACTTTAAAATACTGCTTGTGATTAGAATTTGAACAGAAGCAGAATATTGTGCACTGATATGTTAACAAGAGAGCCTTTTTATTATAAAGCAGCCCCTCAGCATTTTATGTGTTTTACAGATTTTTAAATGAAAAATACAGACGTTTGCATTGAAAAATTAAGCCAGAAAATCCAGGAAGTGTTCAGTTAACCTTTGTGGAATAGAGAGGTGGCCGGTATGTGTCAGCACCCTGCAGGACGTCCAGATGTGTTGCACTCTGACTCATACGTTGGGATTCTTCTGAGCACCATTAAAATTCAATTAATTGCAGGCCAAAGACAAACTTTTCCGGCTGCGTATTTTTTCTTCCATTCATTCATCCATTCCGTTTTTTTGAAGTTTGGGACTTTTCTCCATTTTTAGGTTCATAAATTATAAATGTAAAACTGAATTTGAATCACTCGAGCGCTTTCGGCTAAGTCACCGAAGCTTCTTTTGCCTGGATATGTTTCTGAATTTTTAAATTAATTCTACAACACTTTGACATAGCAGCCTGCCCTTCGATTTCTTCGAAGACAATGCTGAGTGTCAGAATATTACTGATCAAAGGATGCACTCACACACACAAGAGTCTAAAACCACTTGTCCTGAGCGGGGTTGCAGCAAACCAGAGTCTAACCTGGCAACACAGGACACAAGGCTGGAGGGTGAGGGAACACACCCAGGATGGGATGCCAGTCTGCCACAAGGCACCCCGAGCAGGACTCGAACCCCAGACCCACCAGAGAGCGGGACCCAGCCAAACCCGCTGCGCCACCATACCCCCCATTAAGCACTGCCTTAAAGTCAATTAAGCTCTAATTATGTCTATAAACTGCTTGTACCTTTTCATGTCTACATTTGTATGCTCAAGCCTTCATTCTCAGCCCAGTGTGTTTTGCAGGAGACTGCATGGCGCTTACATTACCATCACAGCAGTGGCACTTTATACAGAGTGCGTCTGTTGCTGCACACCACGCTGCTTGTCCTTGGGGCTTCGTTGGTTAAGGGCATGCTTGGAAGCGAGGTTTCTGAGTTTCTCTTTATTAAAATATATTGAAATGGCAGCAGTTGCACTTTTCATATTTTCCCCCACTGCTCTTTTTTTGACAGCTCAAGGTGATTTCCTTGTGGTTCTCCTGACAAAGATGGATTGGCAGAGACATCAGATACACTTACTAGGCACAGTGTTTGGCGCCTGGGAGAGCAGCGACCCGTGATGTGTGCGGGAAACTGCTGCAGCTCACAAAAGTGGTGGCGTCGGTGATGCCAGGGCTGGGCCTGCCGCTCCACACCTGAACCCGAATGTCCTTTTCACTCGAACAAAACATACAGCGCTAAGCCCTGACCCGACGGTCACATGGAAATACTGACAATCCGTTCACAAAGTGTCAGAGAGCCCAGAGGAGCTGCTCGTCCCCTCAGACCAAAGAGGTTTGTTTGCCCACTATTGTGAGATGGTGGGACCCTCTGTCTCTTTGTTCAGTCAAAAAGATGAAAGGCTCTTAGTCGGTACACGCTGCCCAAATGCCTCACTGAAAGGGCTCATTTCAGGGGAAATAAAGATGTGTCTGTAGATATGGAGAGGGAAAAAGCCACGAGTGATGGGTGGTGTATTGAGGAAAGTTGCGCGGCGAGCTCTAGCATGGCTGAAAAGGTACCTGGAACGTGAGCTGTACATCGCCTGTCCGTCAGTGTTGCCAGAGAGGTTGCCGGTAGGGCAGTGTAACATACTGCACTGTTTTGTCCTAAGATACTGATTTCTGGCACAAAGCCTCTGTTGAAGGTGCAGTAAAGGTTTCCGGTTTCTTTACGGAGGTAAACAACGTAATATATATACACACACACACACACACACCGCTTGTCCCAAGCAAGGTCGCGGTGAACCAGAGCCTAACCCAGCAACACAGGGCGCAAGGCTGGAGAGGGAGGGGACACACCCAGGACGGGACGCCAGGCCATTGCAAGAGAGCAGGACCCGGCCAAGCCCGCTGCGCCACCGCGCCCCCCTATGTTAATATACACCAGTGAGAATAAAATAATGTCAATTATTCATTATTTGTTTGTATACTAGGCAGTGAGTCTACAGTGTAACATTATTTTTATCATTGCAAGGAGTAGATTTAAAAAAAATCTCATCAGTGGATGTTGGGTTGTTTTTAAGAGAAAGTACTGCTCAGTAATGAATGTATTTTTATCACTCATTAAAATGTGTGAAGTTATAATATCAAATAGTTGAAAATGAAATACACACTTTATTCCTGAAAAAAAGAGAAAGAAGCAGAACGCAGGTTGACTGGAAATACAATATGAGCTGTAATAACGGTGTGCGGGACCAGTTCAAAGGTTGCCAGGTGGACTATTTTTGGTATTTCCACCATTCCGTACGCATCCAATTAACTGCCAGTTCTGGGCAGCAGAGCTGAGGATTTGTGTGTGTGAAATTAGAAGTGGGAAGCTGACTGTGAAATTCACCAGTGAGGCTGGTTTCAACCTGCTGGAGAACAGAGAGGAGCGGTCAGAGTGAGGGGTGTCGGTGTCTGTAAGGGCCGCTGTCCTGCTGGGGGGGCTGCGTTTCCCCCCGGGGCATTTTGGTTTTCTGTATCCTGCCCAGGGGGGTGCGGTGGCGCAGTGGGTTGGACTAGGTCCTGCTCTCCGGTGGGTCTGGGGTTCGAGTCCTGCTTGCGGTGGACTGGCGTCTCGTCCTGGGTATGTCCCCTCCCCTCTGGCCTTATGCCCTGAGTTGCCGGGTAGGCTCTGGGTCCCCGTGACCCTGTATGGGACAAGTGGTTCAGAGGGTGTGTGTATCCTGTCCAAGGTGGAAAATTAATACAGGCTACCTGGCAAAAATGAGGACATCTTAAGAGCTAGTGAGTAAATTTGTCCCGGTGGCACCGTGGACTGCGCTGGTGTTTTCTCTGGGTTTGGATCAGCCTCATTCAGTGTGGAGTTGCATGTCCTTGCTGTGTTTGTGTGCGTTTCCTTCCACAGTCCAAAGATGTGGACGGAAGACGTAGAAGAGTAAATCCCTTTCGTACCCCACCCTGCTTGATGAGACAATCCCTTAAGTCATAAGCCACTGCCGTGGCTCATAAAGCCCTTAAAAGGCACTAATGTGTATTTTTCAAAGTCGCCGAAATCCCACTTCCAACAGCTGAGTTCCCGTCTGTGCGAGGACGCGCCGCTCACCATTTGCGTTGGAAATGCCTTTGCGATATTCCAGGAGGATGAAGAGCAAGCCCACACACGTTCGCAGTATCACAAAGAAAAGTTTTTGTCTTGATTTTTTTTTTTTTTTTTTTTCCTTTAGCTTTTCCAAAGAAAATAACGGTGTTCGTAAAAGTCTGAGTAGCTGGAAGTTGGTGGAGCAAGAAGTTAATTTCCTACCCTGACGGAGAGCCGCGGAGGATTGTGGAACACGGGGGGGAAAAAAAGGGAAGAACAGAGCCTGTGTCCTGCGGGGAATTGTGGCTCTTTTTACGCAGCGATGCGGGAGGTATGGGAGCAGTCGAAAGGCCTCCTTTACCTCACTTGTCTTTCCAACTGGACCCAGACCTGCAGCACCTTCACAGGGTCAGACAATGCGGAGGTTGGAGGTGTTCAGAAGTCCATAGTAAAATTTTATACCGGCTTAAAAACTTGATACTCTTGCATACGGGGGGGCGCAGTAGGTTTGACTGGGTCCTACTTTCCAATGGGTCTGGGGTTCGAGTCCCGCTTGGTGTGCCTTGCAATGGACTGGCGTCCCTTCCTGGGTGTGTCCCCTCCCCCTTCAGCCTTACGCCCTGTGCTGCTGGGTTCGGCTCCGGCTCCCCGCGACCCCACATGGGACGAGCGGTTTCAGATGATGTGTGTGTGTGTGTGTACTCTTGCATACTTCTCAGTCTAAAACATGGAAATCATAATTTCAGATCAGATTTTTTTTTTTTCATACTCCCAAATGCAGTTATATAATGTGAGGGGAATTATATTGTAATACATAAGTGCAACATATCAGGGCTGGACTGTCATCAGGTGCTCTGGCTGCTAAAATATTAACCACGTGTGAAAAAGTTTGCATCCTCCTATGAAGAATATGGACCCCGAATTTGTATGAGAAATAAAATGGACTGCTTATAGCAAATTGTTTCTGTGAGGAAATTACATGGCACGACATTTGAGAGGTGGATGCTTTCATCTCAGCCTCTTCTTGATGGGATCCAGCAGTTTATGTGATGGAAGGTTGAATAGGTATGCAAAAAAACACCTGGTTATATAAGCATCACTTAGTGGCACATCTGAGTCATGAATGAGACAGGAGAACTATGTTCCAGCGATTCTCTTCTCTGGTCATAGCAGAACTGAGAAAGATGACCTCATTTTGGTTTAAATAAAAAAAAAAAAGACTTAAAAAGTATTAGAATTGATACGAAAAAAGTTGTTTACAAATCACAGGCTATGAAATCTATCCATGGGGACTAGACAAAGGTACGGACTCTCTGAACCCTACGGTTCTCCTGTTGAATTTCATTTATCACTCAGATCTGTCACTAAGTGATGCTTACAGTGATCCTGCTGTAGTCGTGACTTATTCTTCAATGTTTAGCATGTGTAATACGTGTTATTTGTGTGCATAGTTGAAATACCGCAAATAGATCAGGCAAAGCTGTGAAGTGTAACTGTGTGAGGACTTTTGAACGTACCCCTGACAGTAGGTGATGTAGTGCTTAGCGCTACCAACTGTGGATGTGGAAGTTGCAGGTTCGAATCCAACTTCCTCATGTAATACTGTTCAGCAAGGTACTTATCCTATCCTAAATTACTCCAGCTGTACGAATTGGTCAATACCTGCAGGTGGTTCAACATTGTAAAACAATGCTTGCTTTGGGGGAAAAACGCCAAGTAAATGCAGAAATGTGAAAGTAATGACCCCTAAATGTTCTGTGGTCTATACTACACATCAAGTTTGCTTACATCAGTATGCATAAAAGCTGTGAAATACTGCTGCCTGTTTTACGGTGTTTTATGCTCAGTGATTTGATTTCGATGAAGGATTTTGAACATATCATTCCTTGTTTTGGAAATGATTAGTGAATGTCAAACTCCTTCTTAGATGAAGGCTTTGCCTTTGGAATTTGCACATGCACTTTTTAAAATTATCTGCATCGTTTAAAATATTTTACAAAACCTGATTTTAATTGAGCTGCTCTTACAGAAGTAATTATTAATACAAACAATTATTCATTTTCCTTACAAGAGAGTTTCATGTCATTGAGTGTCCTGGGATTCCTATTGCTATTACTCTTTAATCTGCCTTAATTGTCTCATGCACTCCTTGCATTACTACAGTAACAGAACATCTCAAATGACTGCAGTGATTCAGCTGTGACTTGGGGAGCGATTGACCACAAGAATAACGTTGATAAATTGTTGTTACCAGTCAAATTAAATCTAACTGAATTGGTACAAAAATCTGACGTGTCATGTTCACAACTATAATAAGAAATATAAAGTCTTGTGGAAAAAAATGAAATCATATTTAGGATATAACAATTTGCAGGGAGTTAGAATAGGGGATTAACAGTAGAGGCACTGGTAAGGTACTGGTTGCTCCTACTGCTTTTGGACCCATAGGTTGGAGGTTCAATCCCCACTTCCAGCTATTGTACCCTTGAGCAAGGTATTGTACTTACCTTCAATTGCTCCAGTAAAATGACCCAGCTGTATAAATGAGTAAATAATTGTAACCTTAACATTGTAAGTCGCTTTGGTGAAAAGCTTAAGCTAAATAAGTAAATGTAAACTGCGTCCCCATAAATTGCTGTTGCCTTTTGCACAATTCTGGGCAAGTGGTGAGGTCAGCAATATGTGCTCAGTTTTTAATTAAGTACAAAAGGCAGTTCCCCCTGTCATGCACAGCTGATTTTAATAAGTTTCATGTCCACTGAAATGTAACTGATTAAAATAATTCTGAAGGCCATTGTCTCACAGCTTTGAAAGTGGAACTACTTCAGCATCAGTATATGCCAGTGGGAATTCTGAGTTTGTGCCCTATAAATTTACTGTTCAGTTTACTGTCTGATACTTTTTCAGGTTACATAAAATTTAGTGCTTGGTTTGGAGAAGCACCGGATATGTTTCAGCGTTATATACTCAAAATTTTATAGGATTATAAATCATTGTATTTTTTTGTAAGCAGAAATAGTGAGATTTTGCATTACAGCTTTTGCATATAGACTTATGATGCGTCTCCCTTTGTTTGTGCACAGGGGGTCTGGATGTGATCTTGATGCCGGGTTTGGGATTTGACAGGAGTGGGAACCGGCTGGGGCGAGGAAAGGGCTTCTATGACGCCTACCTGGCACGCTGCAGAGACCACCCCAAGGGCAAGCCCTACACCATCGGCCTCGCCTTCAAGGAGCAGATCTGCCCAGAGATCCCAGTGGGTGACAGTGACTTTACCATTGATGAAGTCCTCTTTGATGACAGCTAAGGGTAGAGCCCATTAGATCTTATGGTCTTCTGCACAGTCACAAGGATACTGCTCTTCATCAAGGGCCTCTTAAGGTCCCCGGTCCCATTTCTTTACTTAGTCTCAGGACTGAAATTGAATAGTGCCAAAAAACGAATGACTAGAACATGTACCTGTTTATAATGACATATTTACTTTCATCCTTCAAGGTGCATGACTTTTTTTCTGTTTCCATAACCAGCCTGCTCATGAACTGATGAATCACGAGTGTTTTGTGAATGATTTAAAAAAAGCAGATAAACCGCTGTTTTCTAATTAAATTTTCTCTCCTTCCATCCTGTGTACATATTGTTGTATGCTTTCTTATATTTGCAGTTTCCAAAACTTTTATTCACAATCACATTTTTTTTTTTTTTTTATGCATAAAAAAGGACATCAAATATGTTCAGAGAAATCTGAAAACACAAAGAGTCCTGCACAAAAAAGGCTGGTGGTGTATAAGGTGACACTTTTGGAATGATTCTTTGAAGTATCGTAGCTCATTATTATAACACAGTACTTTACCCCCCACCTGTACTGCATGTTATTTTTCGGCACTCAAACTGCCTGCACAGTTTCACACAGTAGACTGACTGTGCTGATGGACCGAGCAGATTGACATGACTGTTTCCTACACAGCAATTAGCTAATAGGTATGATCAGGTCCTGTCTGCTGTTTGCTTTAAGGGCTTCGCAGCCACACAAGATGACGGTGCAAAATGCCACCTTCTCCAGGATGTGTTGCTTTCAGAAGGATTCCTCATCTTGGCATGCTCTGCACGTTTCACTCTGCGATCAGCAGGGAAATGAGTGCAGAGATGGTGCATATTTCAAGTTCTACATCAGCAAAAGTAGAAGGCAGTCATTCAACAAAAACCTAAGCAGATGTGCTGTGTAGCAAAGTGGGAATTTCAAAAGGCCTACCGTCAATACAAATTATTATTGGTGGTGGAGGTGATTCTGTTGGCAGTTGTAGGTATAGCAGCAGCGATTATTACAACACAGCCTTCTAGAATGAATATTATTGACGGACTACATATACTCTATATTGAAATCCTTTCGTTTTTGTCCTTTATCAAAAAAAAATATAGCTTTTTTTTAAATCATAATTCTTTATTTTCTCCAAATTACTTTCTGAGTTAGATCATGTCCCAGACCACTGAAACTTATATCTTTGCACCAGAAGGTCATCTACACTTTAGTTAATCCCTCAAAAATGACAAAGAAAAAAGTTTACGTTTAGCAATAAATAAAGGTATTATTTTCAATTTTCCTCCACTTTTGCGTGCAGTGCTAGAAGTGCCTGCAAATAGTCTTTAACACCACATGAAAGCAACTTTTTGACCAGGGTCCCGTCAGTGCCATTTCCATCCCTTTGCAGCCCAACTTCCAGTCTCATGGCTAAGGGTCACTATTGATTTCACATTATACCACCAGATGTCCATGGAAATCCTCCAGAATATAAAAATTGACAGAACCAAGCTGAAGACAAAAAATGTCCCCTGGAGTAAATCCATAGATAGATTACGGCAGGAAAAGAATACAGTGTTCATGCAGTCCTCTCCTTTTATTTCCCTGAAGTACGTTGAGCCCTTCGGCTGGTTATTTAAAAGATTCAGAGTCGACCGAGTCTTGGTAGCTATATGTTCTTTCTGCGGAATCTATAAAGCTGAAGGTGTGACAGGAGTGGACAGATCTGCTGTGTAAGAGGTGTGGGGACCTCAGCACTTAAGGCACACAAATGGTGGCATGTCATTTAGAGACTGAGGTGCAGCCATATCGTTTTTTCCCCAGACGTGTCTTATGTTACCACAGAGCCAGGCTTTGACCTCAGGAGGTAAAGTCTGACCGGTGGATTTTTTTTTTTTTCGATTTGATCGACGGCGTAGCATTTATGATACATAATATGTCCAATGTGCCTGTCAAAATGAAATCGACAAGCACAACATGTGACCAGACATGCCAAGAGAGCGCTCAGGTGCCGTTTGAATATCCACAACATGACACAACAACGTCAGTCCTCAGTATTTGTGCAAATGCCAGCCTGGTTTATCCTTGACATTTCCACCTGAAGTGGATATCTCTCCCTTTCTTGTGCATTTCTACTGTCGGCCTTAACCCCTGTGCCCCATTGCAGTGCTATGCCCATTAATATTGTATGAGTGCGAGAGGAAAAAGAAGTTCTGCTCTGGGGAGTTTAATGATAATGGGACATCCTGGGCAATTTTCGCTCCCAACAACGTTAATGCACAACTGATGGAGGCATCTTTTCGCATGTATTTCTTATAATCCAATTTTTGGACATTAGCATCAAAGCTCTTAGACAACAGAAACCTCTGAGCTGTAAACCCTTTACCCTGCTGTAAATTCTGTTGTGTGCACCCATCTCTGGGGAATGAGCAGCAAACCTCTTAACTGCAAGCTTTAAGAAAATGCTGATGGGTGGAATATGTGTAATTGGATCCATTGTTTTCTTTTTCATTCCATATAATCACCATCGCCGCTTATGTATGGACTTTGAAAACAAAATTTGATAGCGGTTATGATGATGCAAGTTAACTGTAGATATTTGATAAATGGAAGCTTAATTGAGAACTAAAACACATGCATGAACTAGATATTTAGTTTACAGAAACTGGCCTACTAAATTCTTTTTAATGTTCTTTTTTCGGCAATTCCCTGAGCAGCTGAATAATGATCCATAGCTAAAGCACATAAAAAAGTGCGCGGCAAGCCAGATCATTGCAGCCGAAACGACAGCGTCTCTGCTATGAGAACTGAGTAATGGCCCCATAACCAGGGTTCAAAGTGGCAAAGCACTTCAACACATGAAGAATGCAGACCTCGGTACTGTATTTATGTGAAAGCTTTCCCTTGCCTCGTATGGAGGAAATAATTAAGAGGGTGTTGAGTTTGAAATAAAAACTGAATAATGAAGGGGCAGGCAGCTTAACGCATTCGCACTGCAAGACCAGAAAATTACAGTTCTAAATGACTCGGGTTTTTTTTTTTTCTTTTTTTTTTTTTAATTTAATATTCATACCGGAAAATGACTCTCGCAATGCTGTTACTGAAAAAAAGCAGTTTTAGACTGGCGCATGGGAAATGTACCCCAGCATCTGTGTGCAGTCTGACTGGATGCGTGGACATGGTCGAAGGAGGTCGAACGCAATAAAAGGCTTCAGAATGCATCTGCGGCTGACAAAATGGGTCCGCGTTTTTGTCAGGAACCCAGAGGGAGTGTGGCCGAGGTGCAGAGCAGCGTGTTGCTGTCAGCGTGACGCCTTTTGGAAGAGTCCAAGAAGCTCCAGCTCCTATACGATTCAGCAGGGAGAGTTTGATTGAGACCGGGGTCCAAAGACTTGCAAGGACAGATGTACAAAGCCGGAGCAGGAGGGGCCTGCAGATGGCTTATTGTTTTTCCAGGCTGTGGCCACGAGTGAAAAGCCTGTGCGTGGTAGAGCCAACTGGAAGCGCTGGCATGCAAATGGGGAAGCGGCGCCTGTCGCTAATGCAACCCTTCGAGTATCGGGAAGAGGACAATGGATGTGAAGAGAGGGAGCAAGTCGGCGGCCAGGAGAAGGGCAGAGCGGAGCCGCAGTAGGGGCGCTGGCTTCTGAAGCCCAGGGACGCCCAAAAGGTCCATACTACAATCATGAGAGATGTGCTTTCATGTTGTGCTACTGCGACGCACGCTCTCGCTCTCGCTCTCCGTCGCCGAGCTGCCGAGTGCTGATCCGGCTTTGTTGTACCGGCACTGGCAGCGCCTGGAACGGAGTAATCAGAGTAGATTGAAAGCACTTCTCCGCCTTTCAACGCAAAGTCCTCCGACGAGGTTTGCTGCTCTGCAAAACACTGCACTATAAATTCACCTGGAGCAGAACAGCAAAAAAAAAAATAAAATAAAGTAAAAAGTGCCAGTTTAGGTAGGGACACATTTTTTTGTTTGACAAGATAATAGATTTGCGCCTGCGAGCCAGACGAAAACGTGCGCCGTCTTGCTTCTCAGTGTCAGCGCTTGGAGAATCCAGGCCTTGGTATTTATGGGAAGAAATAAGTGCCGTTTTCCTTCGCCTTGTGCTTCACGGAAAAAAAGTTCAAGGGGAAAAAAAAAAAAAAACGCCCCAAATGGAGATGAGCTCTGTGATTGAAGCGATGTTCCCTGGCAGTCTGACTGTACATGGGAACACGAGTTAAGGTGCACAAACTGGTCAGGAGAACTACGGCAGACATGGCCCAGGGCCTTAGGCGTGGGCTTCAGTTGGACATCGAGCGCTCCTGTAAAAACAGATGTCATAATTAAACAGAAACATTTTCTAACGGACTCTGTAATGTCACTAAAATGAAAGATAGCCATTTTCTATCTTTATGTTTTTACGATGGAGTCGATAAGTATTTGGACTGTGACAAGTGTCCAATTATTTTTGTTCCCTTAAAATGGGGTGCTACACATAAAAGGGCTCTAATCCCTGCACAATTAACCTAGTATGGATGTAAATACCCTCAAATTAAAGCTGACAGTCCACACTTTAACCTTCTAGTCATAGGTTCATTTCAAATCTACTGTGCTGGAGTACAGAGCAAAAATAATAAAAAAATGTGTCACAGTCCTAATAAGTAGAGACTGCACCTTAAATTATCATATGTAGTTTTAAAATGTGACTCAGCCATGTCTGTTCTGATGCTGATGCTATATTTACATTTATTCATTTGGCAGATGTTTTTTCCAAAGCGATATACAATGTAGAAGTCACAAAAATTTTTTGATATGTATAATAAAACTTGTAATAGGAGTTCATCATATTTTCGAACATAATTTCTTCCTTTTCCAGGATGGCTGGTTTGCCAAGGTTTTATGATTCACAGCATTCTAGCCCATGCTATGTTCCTATCTGGTTGCTTACAAGAAGGGAAATAAAAATGTCAAGGCCTGTGTACAGGACGAATCACGATTGTGTTTCCATGTGTAGAAGAAATTGAATGGTCCTTGTGGAAAAGCAACATTGCAGTTCTTTCCTTTTTTCTCCTTACTCTGACATTTAAATTTACATTTTCTCATTATGCCATGCCAACATAGCCAGCTTACAACAAAAAGCAGAATACTGACAGAATCATCTCAGAGCAGCAGGTAGCGTTCTGGTTAAACACAGTAAAAACGTTGCCAGCTCAAGTTCCCTACTACACTACCATTGCCTTAGAGACTAGTATCTGAACCGCTTCAGTAAAATATCCAGCTCTATAAATGGGTAAAATTCTAAGTCAGTAGGGTTCCAAGTGAAGGGCCAAACTGCACAATGAATTGTAAATGGAAGATAACCCAATTTACCCCATACAGCCTAACACAGAACCACCTTCTCTATATTTGCCTTGCTCGGGCTGCCTGAAAGATCCCATGCAGAGATTGTAGTTCAGCATGGAAGCAAGATGCTGCAGTGCAATGCAATGCAATTACTGGATCAAATGATACACCACCTTGGCTGGTAAGGATCTCATCATCACATCTGACCAACACGCTGATATCTGTTGTATGTAGTATATACAGTATACATATACCGCACATGTACAGTATGTAGACAGGGTTGAATGGATTTAGTGTTGAAATGATATAGGCCCTAGTCATTAAAAAAATACTGTAAAGCATACTGCTCTGGCATTAAGCAATTTCATATCAAACAGCAAAAACAAGATGAAACATGGTGAAGAACTGAAGGCAGCTAGTGCAAGGCGAGTATTGCCAAGGTAACACTGCAAGCAACTGTGAAGGATTTCAGTCAGCACTGGCACATAGCAGTGGATGCACACATGGTGTATCAAATTTTTTTGTGTGATCACAGTTTTCTGTCATTTCATTTTACCAGATTCTAAACTATACAGATGATGCAGTCGTTAAAATCAATCCCAAACGTTGGATTAAATTCTGCATTTTCTAGCGGCGCGCATGATCACTTTTACATTCTACATCCACATCTTTCTTGCTTTCACTCAGATACGGCAGCGGCCATCATTAATTTGGGACATATTTTTCAAAAAGCCACACTGGTGTTGTAAAGGCACTGTAGTTCAATGGAATATGTTCTACGAGCAGTACGTATTGAAGTGCACCGCATACAGTGTAGAGTTTTAAGTTCAGCACTTTCACCAAAATGTTGTTCTATAAGACCTATGTTACTGCTGGGAGTCACAGATGAATTTCTTTCAACGTTTAAAAAACTGATGCATGCGAGTTTTAGAGTGAAGACATCAGCAGGCGAATGGTCTGTTAGTCTTGGGTATGGAAAAGGACGCATTTGGTCTGAAAAACTTGTAATGAAGGCATATCACTGACACACAGTCAAGCCTGCAGGTGGCCTTTATTTACAGGAATGTGTCAACATTTTTCTATGGTAAAACTCCAAAACACCCTATACAGCTTTGGAAGATCGTTCAATGGCAAAGATTTGTATTCACAGCGGAGAAGCATATCAAAATGCTGCCAGAAAGATTCATTTTTGTACTACACTTACAGTGTAGTTGATATTAAAAAATCTTACTCATTTAGGAGACCTTCTGCGATTAAATCTGTCCTCAGCTTGCAGCCACTTTCCTCAGTATTAGTTCAGCAGTTGTTCAGTGTGCTTGTTTTCACAGGAGCACAACATACATATCAGAACACGGCATCTGTACGAAATCTTCTGATTAGTATCACTGTTATCTTGTGTTTTATTTCCATTCCAGACCATTATGTTTTTACTGCTGGAGACCGATGCATTCTTATTAGTTTAGGCACTTTGTGAAAGTGCCGAATATTCCATAAAATAACATCTGAGTAAGAGAAACGAACAGTTTTATTCACTGGATCTAAAGCACGCTAGATTTAGTATTTCATTGTAGCAGAGTCAGGTTTACTCTGCTTCAGCACACAGTTGACGTGATTGTCATCTACCCATGGTTCTTCAAGTCTCATGTTTTCCTAAGAAACAGAAAACATAAATCTTCACACAGCTGTTGAGGGGCACAACCATGCTCCATATCACTGTGTCACAAGTTGGCAATGCAATGGTATCCTTTAACCCTGTCATTAAAGTGCTTGCAGTTACACAATGTAATTAATGCATCCAGAGGAGTAAAGGGCATACGCACACAAATCAGATTAAGATCCCATCTGCTTCTCATAAATAAATAGCATAAAAATATGATGCAGATAGAGTAAGAGGTAGGTAAGTAGCTGTAGTTTTTTTTGTTGCTGTTTTTTGATGTTGTGAAGCATCATGTGCAAAGATTTAATTAACTGTACTATGTAAACTTGTTTATACACTGCTCTTGAATTCAAAATAGTTCAGTAACATGCATATTTCACGCACACTCTTTGAAACTGCTTGTCTCGAGTGGGGTTGCAGCGAACGGGAGCCTAACCCGGCAACGCAGGGCGCAAGGACACACCCAGGACAGGACGCCAGTCCATCACAAGGCACCCCAAGCAGGACTCGAACCCCAGACCCACCACAGAGCAGGATCCAACCAATCCTGCCATGCCACTCTGCCACCGCATCCCCCTCCTCCCTATTTCAGCATTTTCAAATTTATAACCTTGAAGTGGAATAGGCAAGAATCAAGAATGGTTTTAACTTTAACAGCAGGCACGGATATCTTTGTCACTGTCATGCGAGGCTGAGAGAACCAGGACGGCAGGACCCAAGCGCGGAGTCGTTTGTCTGGATTCAGGGGATAAGGCAAGTTCTCGGAGTTGGGGACAGGCAAATGGTCGGTTGATCAGCTGTTGGAGTCAGAGCGAAGATCCATGTATGAGGTCAGGGGACGAAGCGAAAGGTCGGTTGGTCGGTGTTTGAACGAGGATCCGTGGACGTGGTCGGGAAACAAAGCGAAGGGATGAAAACGGGAAGATGAGAACGAACAGCAGGTGTTGAGTGCGCACTGGACGTCACGAGGGAGGGCGGTTGTCTCTGACGAGATTCCGCAAAGGTATGGGAGCTGAGGAGGGTCTTTTAAAGGGTGAGCAGTTAGGGTGCTGGACCAGAGTCAGGTGCTGTCGGTTGAGTCGTGGGCATGGACGTGACAGTCACACATTTCCTTTGAAAGCTCAGCCCACACTAAATTCACAATAATATGTCCATTTTATAAACTCTTGTGGTATTGAACTGAGTACACTGTGTCCAAGGTTACATACAGATGCTTTAACATTTGTAAAATCACCCTGTTTTGTAACAAATGCACTGCAGTCCTGCAAGACCCACAAAGTGCAATGTGCTGTTATGATCACTCAGTAAATGAAGGTACTGCACAGCCTTCTCATGTACTGAACAAAACTGGAAAAAGCCAGAAAAATGAAGCCAATACGTTTATGGAACGACCAAAACATTTTCTTTTGCACTGAGGTTATGAGGGGTAGAGGCGAGGACAACTGCTCAGAGTGGATTGCAGCACGTAGTCAAGGTGGAGTCCACTTGCCTATGTTCCTCGCACCACCGGACCTGAAAATTGGCGCCACCAGGTGTTGTGGGCAGTTTGTGGACGGTGAAATGGCCGTGTCTGATGGCATATTGGATCATATATTTTGAAAACAGCAGGGAAAATTCCAGAGTGAGCACATGATAATTGGTCTCCATTACAGTTTACATACCTTAACAACATAGATCTTAAAGTATATGTACCATGAACTCACTATATGAAGTGGGCAGTTTTTGTTTAATGAGACGGGGCATAAGGTCACCGGTAAAAGAGAAATATGTATAAATGTGCGCAGTTTTATATTTTGCAATGGGTAGCACAGTGAGTGGTGCTGCTGTATCACAGCAGCAGGGTGGTGCACATGGACATGGGTTCGATCCCTGCTCAGTTTGTGTGGAGTTTGCATGTTCTCTGCGTGGGTTTCCTCCCACAGTCCAAAGACATGCTGTTGAGGTTCCCCATAGTGTGTGAGTGATGGAGAGAGTGTGTTCCATTAATGTATGGATGAGTGACCCAGTGTAAGTAGTGTATCTAGCAGTCTAAGTCACCTTGGTGAATAAGGCGTGTGGGCTGATAACACTACATAGAGTTCATCTGAAGTCGCTTTGGAGAAAAGCTTCTCCTAAATAAATAAATGTAAATGTACTTAGATTCTTCATTAATATGGAGAGCAGTGAAGGACACAGACTTATAACCTTAAGGTTACCAGTACTCCTGGTACAGTACTCTTAAGCAAGATATTTACCATGAATTACTCTGGCAAAACTCCGTATAACTAGATAAAATACTTTAATATTGTTTCTTATCATGAATTTACTTTTTTCTTTTAACTATTATGGTAGTTTGTAGTAACCTGAGCACACTATGAATATAAGCAGACCAAAGAAACCAAAGAAGTGCTTTTCAGACTTCTCTTTCCAAAACATAATTTAATTTTGATGAATAATTGTTCATACACGTATACCAACTCCAAACCAACCGCTAATAAAAACTGAATCACGTAAGTAATTTTGATATGGCAGTGCACAAATTCATTTTGAGCAAGCACAGTCTGACTATATTGTAGTGAATTTTGAGCTTACATCCTTACTGTTTATTTACTAACACAACTTTGTCTTGGCAGCCTTCTCTTCACCTTGCTTTTTATTGTTTTAATAGTTGTTAAGCTGCATTTTCCAGACTGCAAAATGTGCTTTATAGACATTGTTTTCGCATTTAGAATCATAATTTTAAGGATTTTTTCCCATATTGCTATATTACCTGAATCCATACAACTGCAAAGAGGAATCACTTTTTATGGATATTTGAAAGCTTATTATTTAGTAATAAGTATCTTGAGAATGCAATTAAACACCGTTTTGAACCAAAACAAAAGTTATCCTTTCACAGTCTAGCAGACGACTTCCATCTGATTATATAAGAAACCTTTTGATTCAATAAGTACTAATTTACAGTGGGTTTTTTACACTCTTTATATTGGTGGCCTCTACAAAACCAGCCATCTAAATCATTATCAATGTGATGAGAGGCCACCTGCAGCCCAGAGCGAAAGCCTTACAAATTCGTATGCCCGAACCTCAGAGGCGCGTCGAATATGTTTGACATTTAAGGTTTTATCTCCGGTCTGATCTCCGATTTGTCACGCACAAACGCACACACCCACACGGACACCTCACATCAACACGCATCCACAAAAACGCAGCACTTAAGAGTTTCCCACTTCTGAGCACTTCACTTTTTAATATTACTGATGAAGGAAGGTCCCCTGAGATTGCCTTAAAAGCCAGCACTCTGAAAGAGCTCCCTGCTTGTCTTGCCGTCCATATCGATCACAACACTATATGTATTATTTATACAGCTGTACACAATAGAGGACAGCAAGGACCCATAACCCACTGTAAAGCATTTGAACAAAGTAACAGCAATGTCTACCTAAAGCAATAATTTCTTTTGATAGAAGAAAGAAAAATTCTATGAACTCTCTTGTATGTTGTTATGAGGAAACGAAAAAAGCCTTCTGATAATAACAACCCGTCGTTAAACTGATCAATTTAGCAAAACCAATTATTGTTTTGAAGGCTTGTAATTATCTACGTGGCTGCATGTCGGAAAGGAAATGGACTGCAGCGCAACGGATAAGGGATGACGGCGTTAAAATGTGTTTGTCGTCATTGATCAAAGTGATTTGACTGTCATTTGCAATATTTGTAAAGTAAACAAAATTCACAGCTACCTCAGAGTGATCAACGTCCCTTGTAGGTTACGTAAGAAGGTCACGCTGTTAAATTTCATATAGTGGGATTTCAGTGACGATGAGATTTTCTCACAAACTAAGCATCTAAGTAAGAAGACAAAAAATTGCTCAAAGTTCAGATAAGGCTATTTCCTACACTTATTGATATTGCCAATACCCAGTTTATTGCCAGTTTATTGCCAATAAAAATATATTATATTTTTATATAATATATTCTTGCCAGGTGGTGCAGCGGGCTTGGCCAGGTCCCGCTCTCTGGTGGGTTTGGGGTTCGAGTCCCGCTTGGGGTGCCTTGCGATGGACCGGTGTCCCGTCCTGGGTGTGTCCCCTCCACCTCCAGCCTTACGCCCTGTGTTGCCGGCTTAGGCTCTGGTTCACCACTACCCCCTTTGGGACAAGCGCTTTTTGATTGTGCGTGTGTGTGTTTGTTTGTTTGTTTGTATATTTTTCCCAGAAGGAATACTGCATAGCAGGTGTACCTCACTATGGATAATGTATGGAGATAGAGAGAGACAGAGAGAGAGGGAGCATATATTTTGCATCGTGGTGTTCTTGAAAACTGCAGCCAAAGCAAAGTGTGAATGTAAGTGTCAGGGTTCCATGTTGGGTGGGCTCTGCCTCCCCGTCTGCCCTCATCTCAAGGTGTTGCATCCTGCTGGTACAGCGGCAGGAGGGGGTCTCCGCCCCTCTGTCCCTGACAGAAGCTATGCAGATGGTAGGCCCTGCCTGTGTGCCCGCGTAACCTCCACAACACAGCAGCATGCTGGGTAGGATCGCACAGGAAGTAGTAGTCCCTGTGAGGAGCCTGCACCTGCTGCCGAAAGCGTCAAAGCCAGCCGTCTGTGCACGGTCTCGGAGCTGTCGTTCTCAGCCTGAACGCGCAAGTGCGAGGACGAGAAATCCTTTAGAGACAGCGTAAATTATACATGTCAGTTACTGGGGGCAAAAAGTATAATTTTCAGATAAATTCTAATATTTTCAAAGTACCACAAAAGGAAAAAAAAACCAATTTAATTAACTTTTTCTGGTGATTATTTTACCAAATTATCCATGAATGATTTATATTTTATTTTTTTAGGTACAGGATCGTTGTCACCACTTTTAGATAGCAAAATGTTTCTATATTTTGCATTATCAACTAGTACGCTATGTAAATACAGGTACAGATCCTGAATTTTTTTAAATATATTTTCTCACAGTTTAAATCCCCTCTTCAGCAGTAAGACCTTTTCTTTCCTTTCAGAGGGACGGTGGAACAAAAAACGTATATAATTCCCTGAAATGTCATCATTAAAAAAGGCAATCTCCCCAAATGAAGCTTGACTCAAGTGCAGAGGGTACTAAAGCTAGGAGCCATATCAGCTCCTGAGCTCCCTTGAAGGAACTGTCAATCACCGCCATCATCTGTGCCCTGAGATGGAAAGCTGCATCAGCCCGACCCCCCTCACCAACGCCAAAGGAACAAAACACATCTCACTGCAGCGTGACTCACAGGCGGCTGTGAAATAACCATTTACACAGACGCCACATTAAATATTCTGCGTCTGCCTCTCTGAAGACGATATCTCACGGTTTGGCAATACTGATGTTAAGATAGCCCTCTTAACACATTTTGTGCTGTCACATTCCGCTCACGTTTCCTGTGGGCATTATATCACTACAAAGCGGCTTAGACTAGAAAACATAGATGTATTTTTTTTTTCTTAAATGAAAAGGCATATTAGCCCCAAGTGGCTTGAAATGAACTTATCCGGCTACTTTTTTTCATTAATATGGTCTGTGCTGTTGAAATCAAAATTAAATTTTTATACCACCTATAGTGAATAATTCAAAGTAGCCTTTATTTTATTAAAATATCTGAACTTTGACTCTATTTCATTTGAAATTAGAACGTTACTGGTGGGTAGAACAGGAATTTCATGGAGCAATTTTACCGAAAACTCTAAATCAGCAATTTGGCAATCTATGTGGCAAAGCAGCTTTTGAAATCAGCTGGAAATGTAGTGGTTAGAGCTGAAACCTTTGGACCCCCAAGGTTGCCGGGTCAATTCTCACCTCAGGCTGTAGTACCCTTGAGCAAGATACTTACCCTAAAGTGCTCCAGTATGAATTTCCCAGCTGTATAAATGGGTAAACGATTGTAAGTTGCTTTGGTGTCAGCTAAATAAATAAATGTAAATCATACTATAATGACAAGGGCGTTGTTTAAATTGTTCTGTGCTGGATTCAGTCCTCAAAAATAGAGAATTCTTGAGGAGAATACAAGCAACTGAAACACATTTTCTGCCATTTCCAGCCTTGCTACCAAAACTCAGAAGCATGTGTACTTCCATATCATTCAAAAGAGCTTTATAGCCTTATTTATATCAGTAGCTCTGATCTGGTCGAAATACAGCTCACCTCTTCTAGACATGAACGCACAGCAAGTGCTGAGAAGTGCGTTGAGTCCAGATATTCTCACAAATTTGCTGCTCGGGTGTAAAAATTGCCGGGTTTTGCGTAAACTTCTTGGAATATCAAAAATGCATGATTCGTCTGTTTTACACCTATGCTTGAATGAAGCATTTGAGCAAATCTGAGCAAATTAAATTTTTCCCCTTCCTTAAACCAGTAATTTTAACTAGTTTTTTAACCAAGTGTGGCAAATTTCATCCTTCGTTCATCACAGCTGTGACTAGGCACAAAATTGTGTTGCCTCCTGGACCTGAGACTTTCCACTGCCTCTCTGAAGCTCCTCTTATCAAAGTGCTGTTAGACGGAGAGGGCTGTGGTGAGGTTTCACTCTTTTATTGATATGCTGTCTCTGTGGCAGAGGATTTTCACTTCATAAACATTACACCCATAAAAGCTGGAAAGTTATTTACACAGCCATACATTTGCAGACTATCCAGGAGTGGTTGACAGTGTAGACCAAAGATACCTCAACATTCAATGTTCAAAGCAATGAACTGTGAACAAACTAATGCAGATGATTTCTTTTTTTTTTTTTTGGGGCTATTTTCTATTTTTTCTATTTGCCTTTCTCCAAACATGGAGATACGGAGTTGTGCTGCAGAATGAAAATGTTAGTCTCCTCTTGGTCAAAAGATAAATTTTTCATTAGATTCACATAACCACACTGACTAAAGTTATAGTTACAGAAGCCCTTCCCAGTAAGATATACTGAAACTTTGATCTTTATGCTTCTTTTTTTCTGAGCCATGGACAAAATTTTAGAAAGGGCCTCTTCTGACACTTGTACCTGCATCGAGTGTAGGTGGTTTTGCTCCAGGGGTTTTGTCCTGGGGGTTTTGTCTGGACCCCACCTGCATCAACTGGCCATATGCTCATTTCAGCACCCATTGCATTGTCTTCTACACTAGAACTGAAACTATGCATCTCTAAGAACAGCAATAATGCTGAACTGATTGCAGAGCAGGAACATGTGGCTCTTAGAACTCATTGTTTTGTGTGTAGACGCTTGACACCGAGGCTCTTCTCTCTGAACAAATTTAGGTCTCCCTCTGTCATTACACAGAAGGAAGGAAAACACTAACTTTGATGCAAAGAGATCTTGGCTGCCCTTATATGGAACTTCAGCAAAAAGTTCAAAGCAAAGCTTACTTCTCTTTCTTGTTCTGAGGATTTATGACCCAGTTTATGCCAAAAAATCTGAAATGTGGGACATTATGACTGAACGCATGCTGTAAGAATATGAGATACAGCAATATTTTCTCAGTTTTTACCCTGATGAGGTCCAGATTTCACTGAATCCAATATGTTTTCATTAGATTTCATCAGGTCCCTGGTACCCCTTTTCTAGAGCTGCTGCCATGCATTCAAAGGACCCAGGTTTGAATCTGACTTCCTACTGCAGTACCCTTGAGCAATTTACCCTAAGTTGCTCTTGTTAAAATGATCCAGCTATGTAAGTGGGTTTATAAGTGTAAGTATCTTAACACTATAAGCTGCTTTGGAGGAAAGCATTGGCTAAATAAATGTCAAAGATGGGGTATGGCATACACAGAGATAGCAATGATTGTGTGACGGTCCCACTTACAGGCTTGAAAAGATTTTGTCAAGGGCTATGGAAAAGGCCACAGATCAGGCAATTTCTTCCCTTTGGTGGACAAAGTTCCATTAGAAAAGACATAATACATATTATTCTAAGCATTGCTTGTGAGAACACAAAATTCTGCCTTTTCTTTGTCCTTAAAAGGAGACTAGTATTTCTCCAAGGGGAATGGAGCATGTCAAGTACTGTACACCTCTTCAGCCTTGTGGCTCCTTGTAAACATTGGTCTTTATGGGCATTGGTATTTTTTGTAATTCTGACTTGTACTGCACTCTCACAGTCAACAAGGCAACAATGCAAAGGTGGCAATTCAGGAGTTCTTACTGTAGCTGAGATTCAGTAACTGAGAGCTAGAAAGATACCACCATGGACATAAAAGAATTATTTATTGTATAACCCCAGCTGCTGTTATTATGCATGGCTGCGTTTCAATGGTACTTTCTCTTCAATAAACCAAACTTTATTGTAACATGCAAAGCAGATGATTTACCTAGCTAGAATAAACCAAAACTGCACTTAAACATAAGTAATTTCATGTCATTATGAGAACCACTCCACACTGTGAGCAGGGTTGTTATCAATGATGTGATGTTAGGTGTCAGAAATAAAATTACAGCTGTCAACCTTATGTCCTGATGTCACGTCCACAACCTCGTGCCTAACGACTCCACCTGTTGTGAATCAGAGAGGCAGGGTGTAGAGAGGCTGCCCCGACACACCTGGTCTGGTCCTGGAACCTCACTCTGAGAAACCACAGCTCCAGCGATAGCGATCTACAACCTCTTCTCCTTGCCTTCCCCGATCTCCCTTCGTCCCTTCCCTGTGCTTTTGCATCCACGTTTCGGCTTTTTGACCCTTGGCTCTGTTTACTCGAACACATCTCTTGTCTTGTCCCACGAACAACATTTGCTCCTCAACCCGACCTTTGCCTGTCCCTGACTACACCTTTGTCTACTCCTTGTTTGATCAGCTAATAAAAGCACCTGGATCTGTCTCCTTTCTTCAACCCAAACTGAAGAAAGACTGTATTTAAACACACATGCATTTTCAGATCTGCTTGTCCCATACAGGGTCGCGGGGAACCAGAGCCTACCCGGTAACACAGGGCGTAAGACCGGAGGGGACGCACCCAGTCCATCACAAGGCACCCCAAGCGGGACTTGAACCCCAGACTCACTGCAGAGCAGGACTGTGGTCCAACCCACTGCACCACCGCACCCTCCTTGTATTCAAACATTCATGGTTAAATATTAACACATGCGCGATAAAGGGTTTTTTTCTTTAACGTGAGGTCATTCTGAGCTGGCTGGAGGAGGAGTTCTTGTAGTTATGGTAAGTAATTGGCTGATTGCACCCATCTGCTAATGAAGCCCAGCTGGACCCAATGATACAGACCAAACTGCAGGAGACATATGGGCCAACTGGGTAAAATGAAGAAGAGAAAAATTTTTTTGAATGTTTCCAAATTCTTCTGTCTTTCCCTTGAAACACAACACAGACACACACCTTCAAATGGGAAAGTGTTCCCTTGTGGAATTCTCCCCATCTCAACCACCCAAGGGAACACAGGCCAATTTATAGTCCTTGGGCCACTATGCCATAGATGACATGAGCTGCGCAACTGGGATTTGAACCTGGTTTGCTACTGTAGGGCACACAAGAATTTGCCTGCGTAATTCTTTGGACAATTCTGTTCTCTGATGCTCTTCAGTTATCTTTCATGTTTGGTTTCTGTCATTGACAATAAGTTCTTGTCATATTGCTGTGTCTTCTGCATAGCTGGCTATATAATATATCAGCATCATGATGGGACACCAGGAAGGCAGGATCCTGTTGAATGAAACAAATAGGCAGTACCTCTCAGAAACACCATTTAGACCAGGTCCACCAGAATTTATGGCCTGACTTAACAGGACAATTATGTTGGGGGCTAAAATCAATAAAGAGCTCTGAAATCCCTCAGAGACATAAAATTCCTTCATAAACATTAACATAAAAAGCTTGCTTAAAACTGTACCCTAAAAGCTTCCAAATGCTTGTTGACTTAGAGCGGATGCCGTTGTTCAAGTCTGTGACCTCTGCAACTGCTGGACAGGTGCCATCCAGCTGCACCATTCATGTCCATCAGCTTATCTAAAACCTCATCAAAATCTAATAGATGGTATAATACTTCCAGGAAATTGATTCACATGGCGCTCATCCACTTTGGAAAATGTGCTTTCTCGGTTCTTCCTATGTGTGCTTAAGCTGACAGGCGTTTCAGGGAAATGGGTTTCCCCCTGGAACCAACAATGCGCAGAGACGAGAAGTTCCTGTCTTTCGAATGCTAACAAAAATACAACAAAACCAGCTAAAATAAAATGTTAGGGTTCAGTGGGAAAAGTATCCTTTTCATCCTGCTCTGTTTTATGTGGAAGACTGATTCCTGAAGACTAACAAAAAGTTGCAGACAGAACCTGCATAGCTCTGCTCAGAAAGGTGCACACTGAGGAAGAAAACAAGCTTTCTTGGAGTAAAGCTGTGCGGTTAAGCTAAATGCACCCCAATATTGACAATTAATTATGGAAAATAGCTTTTCAGAGTAATTTTACAGAAGAAAGAGATTTTTCCAATTTGAGGATAATTAGTATACTTTCCATTTTGGTTTAGCGTCTGCCGGAGGGCTCGCACCTGCCGTTGAGTTAGGGTTGGCAAGCCCCTTTTCAGGGTACTTTTGGAAAAAGGATAGTAGAAGTAGGGATGTGTGTTTCTGGAAAACAGCACATGCAGGAGTTTGAACGTTAGGAGGCATTTATATAAATTACACAAGAATCAAAGCTGGGTGCGGCCAGGGCTTTGGTCAAATGCAAGAAACAATGTGTGGCCAAGGGCTCCATGTAGCTCCCTAATTCACTTAATATGGCCCAAAAGACCATTTCTAAAATTATTAATATATGGTATACCTACCATAAATACTATAAAATTTTTTTAAAGACATGATAATAGTTATAATTAGACATCTGATCACACACCAGCTTAATACAGTATAATGAAATGCAGAGGAACTTTTAATTTATGATTCCATTTAAAGTAGTAATTATGAATCAGTAATTCACCATTCACCTAAGATAAGTGTACTAGCGTAATTACTTGTAAATGTTTTATTCTATCAACCACAATGTAGACATTTGGACAAAACCAAAACCTGGAGGATTTGTTCTTTTATAAGCACATTTATCTCATGCTTTCCTCTCAAGCGATTTACAACATTAAGACACTTACAATTATTTGCCCATTTATTGAGGTGGGTAATTTTACTGAAGTAATTTAAGGCCAGTATCTTGCTCATGGACACTACAGCTGGAGGCAGGGTTCAAACCTACTGTCTTTGGGTCCAAATGTAGCAGCTATAATCAATATGCTTCCAGCCACCCCAGGCTTTTTTTAAAAGTGCATTAGTAAAAACAGGAATTTACTTCTTTGTGTCAGGATTTAGTAAAGATGCATCTTTTTCATTTTAAATTATTTCATGAATATAGGAGAACTTTGTATATAGTCAATAAGTAAAGAGTATATGAAATATAGTGTGATGGGCTCTGCTCCCTGCCCCAGTCCCCTTAGTGCTAGCAAAATGCAGGTCCTACAAGGTATCGTGCACGAGGGAATCAGTGCTAAACGTTAGTCCAAATCACATCTCAGAGTTCTGGTGGGAGAGGCGCCCATCTGTCTAATGGATGACAGCGTCAACAGACACCAAGTGTATCAGGCATTCCGCACATGGCCTACGAAGAAGGCTTTTTCCCCTATGGCCATATCTAGAAGGCTGTTTAAAAGTGATGAACAATTAATTTGGACTTAGCAGCTGCCCGAAACACGTGAAAATTTGCATGGATTAAATTTTGGATTTCAGACAAATCAGAATGTTGCAGAGGTATTGAAAAAAAAACTGTTTTAAATAATCCTTACAATCGTGTCAAAATGAAGAGAAATGCAGCAAGACATTTCAATAAACTCACATCATGACATACACTTGAAACTGTAAAACACCTTTAAGAAATACATCTTCAGCAGGACAACATTCTCCTCATGAATGCAAATAATATTTGCCGGTAGCAGGGAATTCTACAATGGCAACAGCAATTTAATGGACCGTGCCTGAGCGATTTAATCCATTCTGACTGTAGACGCAATGAGAACACAGCTGCAAATAAGAAGTAATTCATCATAAATGAATCCAATCCCTTTCCCGGTGTCAAATATCGGATTGGACGTGGGCCTCCGAACAGACATCAGGAACAATGTGGACCAGGTCCCATCAACCAACTTTATTCAATAATGTCATAAACACATTTGTTGCATGTGCATATGAAATTACAAGTTCACGTCCCATAAGACAAAAAGGCACAAAAAACACTGCAGAAACTCCTTCATTTGACTTGAAATATATAAGGGTCATTAATCTTCTTACTTCTGTCATATGTCAGGTGTCCCAGAATTAAGATACCTACCATGCAGTAAATTATTTGGATTTACTTTGCTAACAGTTCCACAAGTTTCAATTATCTCATCAAATAACGCTCACAAATGTATCAAATACATATTATTAAATATTGAACACGAGAATTAACCAACCCAGAAATTAAATCCTGTTTTAAAATTTGACAAAACAAAAAATCCCTGTGCTGCAGCAAAATAACAACTTTTTTATTGACTTGCTTATTTTCTAGACTGCAAAGATTGTGAATTACTTGTATTGTATGTCTTGCTAAGTGTTAACATCCCAAAACTATTAGTCATACTGATGTGTTGTGTCAAATCTAAGACCTTCTTATGTAGCATTCAATAAATGTAAGCCAAGAATAAAGAATAACAACCTTTGCAAAGAAAAGACAGCTATTTTCTGAAAATCTTCAGAATAGTGTTGCTGTAATCAGGGCTGCACTGCACACATCACTGATGAGCAGCGTATTCATAACAAGACCAACTTATAATTATTTTGCTGAATTAGTAATGTGGACCTTGAGAGTTAACAAAGCACTTCAGATTCATTTGTAAAATCAGTAACACACTTTCCTGTAACAAGACATGGAGTGTGATAATATCAGAACTTTTCATTAGATACAAATATGCAGAGATCCATACAAATGTTGACTTTTACTCCCACAGTTTCATAAAGCTGTTAATAAAAGCAAGTTTATTTAAAATGAATATCATTATTATAAATAGAATATTAAGAGCTGATAATTAAAATATAAGTCAAAAATGAATGTGATCCATTCCAGTTTGGTTTTATCTTCACAGTCAGGTAAGAAACTAAATTTGTATTTCTATCAATCTTTATTCATCATCTTGGTATATGACATACTGTCCATATGTATAGCAATGCGAATATCCATTTTTTCAGAATGAAATGTCTGAAAATTACCTGTGGCATTAAAACACTCCACAAAACCCTGCTTTAGACTATCATTACTTCATATACACATCTGAATACTTTCCTACTGCAATTTTAAAAATGAAAAGTGGCAGAAGAAATTACATTGAGTTCATATCAAAAACCAGATGGGCAGCACAATGACATACAATGTGATGCTGATACACTGTATGGAAAACAGTATTTAAAATTATGCAGACTAAGAAAAATAGCAGGACACATACAATTACAGTAATTTTAGATACATAATGTGTATGAATGTTTATTTCTTTTCTAATTTTTACTGAATGAGATAAACTGAGGATTTTTTATTATGAGGTGAAACACATAGGATGCTTCTTCGGGTAAAAATAGAAAACATGTGCACACCTGTCACTATGGTAAGTAGACCCTGAAAGAAACACAATATGTTAAATTATTTAAATATGATGCACTGCAATACCCATAGGTGATCTTATATGCATATATGACAAGGGTGCTGAATTTATGTCAATTTCCTAAAATTTTGTAGGTGACAGTAAAGTAAGTGAAAAATAAAATGTAAATTGTAGGCCTAGATTTTATTCCAGGCTTAATAAAACTTGGCTAATTGAAAGAAGTAAAAAAAAATAAAAAACAGAGTGACCCAGCAGAAAAGTCTTTGAAATTTCTGGTGTTCTGTTTTATATTCTTCCTGATGGCCTAAACAAACATATTACAGTAAAAAAAATGAATACTCCATCAGATTTAAGCTGCTCTAGATATTACTATCTTCTTGTGTCTTTAGTGGTTTGTGAAATAATCAGTTTCTTAAAATTTTTCTTATTAGAAGACAATTGTAACTTTCAGTGCACTTTAATTTGTACAACTGTAGTCTGATAAGAGGTTATAATAACCTTTACATTGAGATTGTGTATTATTTTCATTATTATTAAGAGTTTTTAAGCTTTTTGTTTGCATTTAACTAAGATGTGACATTACTTTGTCGTTTCGGTAAAAAGAAAATGTTAGAATTTCTTGGAAAATTTTGCTGGGATTACATAGTGTATCTTTTAAACATTGTGATGCCTGTTTTTTCACATAAGCATTTCAGGGATAAATAAATGTGTACAAAAGCAATAATAAGTACATTTCAATTCATAGCTCCCCTGTGAACTGATACATTACTGATGGAGATGCTCTACGGAACAGGTGTTTATTGGAAAGTCTGTCATTTCTCAGTGTTCAGTTTTAATTAAGCGCACTGAACAGGATCTCAGCATAGGATAAGAAACATATTTGCAGAAAAGCAATTTTCAGATAACTCAATAGACAAGGAACTGAATACAAATTAGATAGGAGATAATATCAGGAAAATGTATTAATGCTTAGCTAAATCCACCTTGGAGAATCTAAACTGCCCATAGTGTCTAAAGGCATGTGTGTGTGTGTGTGTGTGTGTGTGTGTGTGTGTGTGTGTGTGTGTGTGTGTGTGTGTTTACCATTTGCATGATCATGGTATACTTCAATGCAATGTTAATGTCAACAGTATTTCTTACTGTATAAACTAACGAAATGAAATCACAAAAAAACTATTATAAATGGATTTCTTTTGCAATACAAATCAAACAGTTCTTTATCAAATAACATTTATGTAACAAATTACCAAATATTTAATCCAAGGTGAATAACAACACTGTTGAGTTCCTCACTCCAAGGTCCTTTCCCCAAGGGTTCTAATTAAAGTGGCTCATGGCATTAATCAAGTTCCATGTGTTTGTGCTTAGCTACTATACCGCCTAGCGCCCACAAGGTCAATATTTAATACAACTTAGAGTTTTCAAACTCTCTTGAAAGTGTTTAGCAAAGTAGTAGCTGCGCAATGAATCAAAAAGAGCACAAATTAACACAGCTACATACTGCGGTGCGCAGCGCCGTGGGTTTGGATGGGGAGAAGAAGGACGCGGAGACAGCGTTCATGACGAACAATTTATTTGAAAACCGGCACAAGGAAAATGATGCGCTCGGTCCGAGGACCCCGTTTCCTTTAGGACCTGCGCTTACAGTCAGCCTTCCCAGCCTGCCTAGCACCCCCAGGCTCTTTCCCAACACACTAGCAGCCACAGTCAACTCACCATTTCCCCCCGAAGTGCCCCCAATGGTTACAGGCATTATTTAGAGATTTCCCAGAATGCAACTATTTACACAAAACCAGTAACACGGGTCATTACAATACTGTAGGACCTATGGTGGCTCAGCCAGTGATGCTGCTCGTCCGGGGCATACTCTCAGGCCTGTCCACATTCAGGTCACAGCTGTGTCACCCATCAGCTGTGACCAAGGGCTTCACAGCAGCGGAACATACCGGTACCCATGTGCCACAATGTGTGAAAGTTCATGTAGGCCTAAAGTTACCATGGTCACTATCTCCTCCAGGTTCCCCCCCCAGCATATAGGTACAGTAGCCATTTGCCAGCAGTAATAAATCAGTAGTATTTGTTTTTTCAATGGCAGGTTTGCATACCAACCTACTTACAGTCACTTATTCCTTTACACAGCTGGGGGATTTTTACCGGCGCAATTTTGGGCAAGTACCTTGTTAAGGGCACTTCAGGGGGAATTCAAACCCGGATCCTTTCACAGCAAGGAAACGGCATTAACCACTACGTTACCTGGCTGAGAGTTCCTCTCCTGCAAGGTGCTTTGCGACAACATTGCAAAGAAAGGAAACCGGCATCAACTTTCAACAACGACAAAAAATCAGCGGTGCCAGGTGAAAAAATACGCCGACAGCATGGACCTTTGCGCAGTTTCAATTTGCCTGCTTGATTTATCTGGTCTAAGAGGTCTTAATCGCGGGAAAAAGGTCACGGCCCCTTAAATCCCTAACTCTAGCAGAGCCAGCGAGGTGGAGCTATGGCTGGTATCACACGGAAGCGGCGCAGGCAGTAAATTGTGTGCAGGCGGCTTTGGCGCGTAATATATGACTCTGTCAGGCAGCAGCGGCACTGGGTGGATTTCTGTGAGAACGGCCTCAGCGGCCGTGCCCCGGAACGCATGAATAAAGATAGCCCTCGACACGCGCTCCATCTTTTGGCTTTAGAGAGGATGTTTAACAGCGCCAGGGAGTGAAATAACAGGGCGAGTTGCATTTAAATTGAAAATTACCTTTTGTGGTGTAGACACCAGAGAGGAGATTAAGAGAAGGAACGGTACCGGTGGAACATAAAAAAAAACAGTAAGCTGTAATATATGTGCCAGATAACATTGTAGCCCGAACTGTAAAGCATGAAAAACACGTTAGTGGCAAAGGCAAAGGTTTTCTTAACAAATTGAGGAGATTTAGTGTTCCGCTGACTGGCTGAATAAGCCTAAATGAATGTTCATATAATTCTAACACTGCATCACAGAAGTTAAGATTACAGGACAGCACTAAATTGTGAAAACAGTGATATTTTTTCTACCAGGGTAAGAGGTCTAGCCATTTAGACAAATACATTCTTTTATTTCAGCTATCTGCTCTTTGAACAGTTCAAGTCAGAAATGGGGAAAAAAAAAAAACGAATATTCATTATTGTTCAAATAAAAAATAAACACATACATGTTCTTGACAATTTCATGTAATTTAATATTTATCTGTTGATAATAATGCAAAAATATTCCTCATTTAGATTAGCAGTAAATTACAGTGAAATGGTGTATTTGTGTTCTAAATATATGAAGGTCATCTAAAGCCCAGTGAATGAAGTGACTCAGGTTCTGACATGACAGGCTGTATACAGAAGTGAAAACACAAACAAGAGTAGATCCAAAACCATATTTCCCTTGAAAAATCAGTTTTAACCCTCTCGGGCCCAAATTAATACTTGTAGTAGGAAATGCTAGTATTAGAAGGCAATTAGTGATGCTAATTTCCAATTTCTGACTACAGCAGGTTAAAGAATAACCCAAAAATATCAATATACAGACTTAAAAAGACTTTCACAAGGTAACAAAGAACAGTCCTCTCAGCTCTTGCCTCTTTCTCTACTCCTGTCCGCACCCTCAAACATTCATTCACTGAGAAAATTAGCAAGTAACACACACACACACACACACACACACACACACACACACACACACACACACACACACACACACAGTCTGAAACCTCTTTTCCTGAGCAGGGTTATGACAAGGCAGAGCCTCACCTAGCAACACAGAGTGTAAGTCTGGAGGGGGAAGGGACACACCCAGGATGGGACGCTAGTCCATCACAAGGCACCCCAAGCAGGGCTCAAACCCCAGACCCGTCAGAGAGTGGGACCCAGACCAACTCACTGCGCCACTGCGCCCCCCAGCAATTACCAATTATTCATATTTCACTAAGAGGAACATGGTAAGGGGGGGAATGCAGTGGAGCAGTGGTTTTGCCGATGCTCACTGTGTGGCGGGTCTGGGGTTCGAGTCCTGCTTGGGGTGCGCTGCGACGGAGCGGTGCTACACCTGGGTGTGTCCTCTCCCCCTTCGGCCCTGCACCCCGCATTGCCGGGTAAGGCTCCAGCTCGCCGCGACCCCGCTCGGGGCAAGCAGTTGTAGAGGTTGGTTGGTTGGCAACAGGGTAATGAAATTAATACTGCTCAGAGATAATGCATTTTTCCAGATAATTCAAATAACCACAATGGGGAAGTCTGTCTGCTCATTCCATTCACCTGGATACTTCCTGGTTGAATTTAAAGAAGTCAGATTCATATTATTTTGTCTTTCTACCTCACCCCCTTCTTACCTTCAGGTAAGTGATTTCTTTGTATAACAACACTAAACACATTTTTAAAATAAATATGTTTTCAACTATTATGTGCATTATCCTATAAACAATGTAGTAATTTACATGAGTGGAACAACTGCTCCATAACGGAGGCAGTAAATACATTATGTAAATTACCAATTATCACACTTTGCATTTTATTCTGAAAGACAGCAGCGAAAACCGGAAAAACAGTCTTCATTAAACTGTACCAAATGACTAATTTCTGGCATGCATTTTCTTAACAACTGACTAAATAAATCAACAGTGAAGCAAAAAGATTCTTATCACAGTTACTGTCGCCCTAAAAACAATCATGGTCCCGTTGTACAGTGTATTTAAGCAGACCGAACATTGTTAATATTGTTATATCTTCATCCTGAGACACAGGTAGAAAAGATCTGAGCCTACTTGGGCTGTACGTAGCCTGTTTCTGCTTATCCAGTTTTCTTTTTTTATGTATTGATTCATTCTTTACGTTTATCAACAGATGACTGAAGGCATGCTCAGAGCCCAAACAACAAGAATATGGACACTGGAGAATGGACAGATGTAGAGTCACCCAACACGGTGCAGTAACAAGACCCCCAGGGCTACATCCCAACCCTATTCACGCAACAGAACTGGGAGGCTATTGGTGTTAATGAGGCACATGTGGCAATGCTGGGCCAGAGTGCAAGTGCTCTATCTCCGGCGCCAGCTCTCATCAGTGCTCATCAAAACAACGCAAAACCCACTTGATGTCCAGGTTGCTGCCATTTCATTACTAATGAGAAAACTGAACATCCATGTGTGATAGAAGAGTGCAAGACCCTTGATTTGAAACGGTAAACTGTTGCGGACAGAAGATGTGAATCGGGGAAGAAAGCAATAGCAGAGGCAAATAATAACTGGAGGTGAAGTTTTTAACTTCATTTAGATCACTGACCCTGCAGTAAAATGCAGTAATCTACCTATTCTGAATAAATATTTATATCACAGTTTGAATTGGTGTAGAGGAGCTCCTTCCCTGGCTGTCTAGGATGTGGCAGAAATAATATTTGAAAGTGCTGACATTGAGAAGTCTGACGAGAGATGCGTAGGAGAGGACAGATGACAAGAGCTCCAGATGCCCTTTGTTGTGTCAAGATGCAGAGGATGAAACGATTGTTTGTCATACCACAGTACCATCTCCACAGAGCTTCTGAGACAAACTGCTCCTGTAATCAGTACGTTTCCTCGCTGACAACTTGTTCTACAAATGTTGCATATAGCATTGCTCATGTTATGTAACATATTATGCCTTAGACAGCATGTCAAACTTGAGAGAAAGTGAATATTTTCCAAAAAACATTTCATGGATGGATGGCATTTGATTACAGCCGAGGAGCTACATGAGTAAGTAAAATGAATTGGTACATAATTTATGATGAAATCTACCTCTATAGACTCTCACTCACTCACTCACTCACTCACTCACTCCTTATCAATAACTGCCTCAGGCAGGATTGCGCTCATCTGAAGCCTATCCTGGAAACACAGGACACTACAGGTCTTAGGCTGCACCCTGGGCACAACACCACTCCATCACAGAGCAGTCAAACACACAATGGAGGCAATTTATAGTCACCAATTCATCTAAAACACCAGGGTTTGCACTGGGAACCAGAACATCTGGAGGGAACACAGATGAACATGGAAAGAACACGCCAACTCCACACTAATGAACAGGGATCAAACCTATGTCCAGTTCAGGCACTGAGAGGCACCCATACAATGCACTGCACCAGCATGCTACCCTTTGCACTGCATTGGTCTAGTTAAATATCCCGGTGTATTAACTGGTCAAATACAAGAAAATAAGCGTATTAAATGGCTGGTGTGATAATGGAATTCTTTTCTTAGTAAATGATAGTCAATCCATAAGCGTCACGTAGTCTGATGAAGATCTTTAACATTACACCCCCTCGTATATAAATAATACATGGTCTGTCACTAAAGAGCCTATACTTTATGTGACACTTGTTACCCTGTTATCTCCAAATGATGCCTACGGTATATGTAGATGTGATGACACTACATAGAGTTCATTGGAAGTCGCTTTGGAGAAAGGTGTCTGCTAAATAAATAAATAAACGTACATTTAAATCTAAATGTGAATGTAAATGCAAATGTAAATGTTACATAGCCTCACTGGGACATCAGCTTAGTGGGTCTCCCTTCTGCTTCTTAATAACATGGGTACAAGCTGCAATGTGCACTAGGCTTCTTGTAACTTATTAATGGGCACTTCAGACACAATTTCTAAACTATTATATTACCTTCTTACATTTAGAATGACCACTATTTACTATTCTAATTTTCATGTGTGGAAGTATTGCAGATAAAAACATCATTTCTTTAGTGAATAAGTGTTGCAAGACAAGCTAAAAAATCCAGTGTGTCGAAGTGTATGACTAAATAACATGCAATATAGCTTTTCATTTGACCTGGACAAAGAAAGCTGAAGCTAGAAGAATATATAGGAAAATTGGATGTGTGGGCCAATATTCAGAACATTTATAACCAGGCTTAAAGTTCTATTCGTATAGTATAAAAGTATTACACGCATGGTGGCTGCAGAAGCTCAACATAAGCTTACAGGGGCAGGAGAGTGACTAAACAAATTTTCTCTTTTCCAGAGAAATCATATTCTTTTGCTAAGCCACGAATCCATTTCAGTTTGGCAATTTAAACAAGCAAGTCTTTGAACTGCTCCGGTAAACTTCTTATGGTAAATTGATCCTAAAAGAAAAGGTTTTTAGCTAAATATGTTTGCAGTCAAGTTTTAGACAATAAACCACATTTCTCCCTCTGTTTTTAGACATCTGGACTGTAGAAGCCTCACTGGCATAATTAAGGCAGTATAATGAAATATTGTCCAACCGAAAACTTACTTCTTTGTCTTTCTTTCCAAAGAAATTACATTAGAGCAATCCACATCTAAGCAAAACACAGCCTGGAGGCCAGAGTTTTCAACTTGTAATCTGAAGGTCGCCAGTTTGAATCCCCCTCCCACTGCATCTGCTCAATCAAGGTCCTTACCCTGAATTCATACAGTAAGAATGTTGTGCTGTATAAATAGCTGAAACACTGTAAACTTTTTCTTTTATCATTCTAAGTTATTACTTAGCATTATAAGTTGCCTTGGACAAGTGTAAGCTCAGTAAATACAAGCAATAATAAATATGCTTAAGGCACCTTCATATATAAATATAGGGAACATAAATATTTTTGAGAAGGTATTTCGATGCATGACTGGCCATTTAAACACCAGTTGAAGTATATCTACTAAAACTTTAACCCTAAGGAACAAGTACTTCAAAGGTAAAAATAATAACTGCACTGAATGAATAAGAACAGTATAAATTATAACATTTGCATTCAAAGCAATATTTTTTGTGTCATCACATTTATTTTGTGATTTATTTTGACTCCAGTATTTTTGGATGTTGATTGTGTTTTCATATGCACTGAGACACTTCATGGGTTCAACTGGTTTGCAACCATGGAGGATATATAAACAAATCATGCCAGCCTCTGGTACTATTCCAAGAGAGATGATCAGGTGACAGCTAACATCTGCAGTTTACAGCTTTCCCTCTCGTGATTGATGTTGAAACGTTTCCCACCGATGTGTCGAGGAGAAGTAATTGCATTCTCCACCACCGAATGGAATTATGTCTATTCTATTCTCACTATTCCTGAGACACATCAGCCTAGAGGTACACATGATGTACACTACAATGAAACCTTAACCACTGAACAGTCCTGCTGAACTCGATCTTTGTTTATGACATATGATACTAGGATGTGCTATTTATTGAATTAAACTTTGCGGCAAGCATATGCTTGTTTAGAAAAAAAAACCAATGATTTAGTAAGGAGCTGAAATTATTCTAATCAAAACAAAGTTAGATAAATTTAGGACCAAAGGATTTTTTTTGTGAAATGTAGAATTACCACTGAAATTGTGAAATTACTGTGAGTTGGCATTGTTTTTTATGTTGCATAAATTATGCAAAAATATAAAAATGTGTGGTATGAATGATAGTGAATTACAGCTCTTTACTAATTACTCTCCTCGTTTTAATTGTTAGGTCAAAGGTATCTAATTAGTGGTAAAATGTGCCTATTAATTAAACTCCCACAACCAGTTTGTGTGTGTATGTGTGTGTAGTGTCTGCAACTACTAATTGGATTATTTCTCTTGAAGACTTCATAAATATTCATTAGGAATTGGCAATGTGTTCTAACACATATGTGGCCATTCAGATACTTCCATTTACTGTGAGAAGAGAATTGTTATCGGTGATTGAAGCATGGAAAACAGAGTAACTTCATATTTTCTATGTTATGGTATTGTAAATTGTTCTCATTTAAGTGTCTGTAGAAGTGTTTTCTCTCATTTTATTTCTTTCCCGGTGTGTCATTTTGTCATTCGGCCCCCTCTAGACAACATCTGTGTTTTTCGAGCATGTACTTGTATATAGATGTAGATACATGTATGTAGATGTTAGGGCTGAAGAGCTATTTCATTAGCAGCAGAACTGGTGGCGATATGGTTGAGGCTCCTTTCATCAAGACCTGGGCAGTTTACCGTGATTTACTGAATTACTTGACCTTATTCTGTGTAGCTGTTGTTGGCCATATCAACTTAAATGCAAAATGTAAAAAATGTATTATTAAAAATGCAACTAATTGCCTAAAGGCTGCTGCAACTTGTCTGATTTCCCCCCACCCCAATGAGTAACAGTGGAACGCCATTGTTTAATTAACATTCATGTACTGCAGTCAAACCATTGATAAGGTGTCAAGGGATGGGAGGGCTGAAAATGAATGCATTTTGTTAAACAGGTTGCTGAAGCGTGGGCAGGGATTCCAGTTCACCTTGCCAGGAAGGTTTGCGCATCCAAGGTCAGCAATGCAAATACATGTTTATTTCTTTCCCAAGGAGTGCTCAGTGAGGGGGGACTGATGGCATGGCAGCTGATGTGCAACAAACACATGGACGATCAAGATGCCCTCAGTGTGAACTGTCAGTGTGAAAAAGAACCCACAACAGTGTCTACGCTCATGTTGAGTTGTCATTTTTGGACCACCCATCGTTTGCCTCGTTTCAAACTGCATAAATATGTCTTCCCTAGGAGGTCACCGTCACAGCTCTCGGTAAATTATCTAAAATATCTGTGAAAAGTAATTTTTTGGTAATTGCCCACGATCAGACTCATTTCAAAATTCTTTGTAACTTGTAATATTTTGCAGAAGAACACTAGAAATATTGAAAAACTCCGCATGTATGGGATTTACCAGTGAAGATGGAAGTGAACTTACATTACAATTACTTTCATTACCGTAATGAATGTGGCACTCATGAGGAGATGTCAAGTGGATGCTCCATGATGGTGTTAATCATACTGTTAAAATGAACTGATGTGTAGCCACTTTGCCCTTGGTTATGATCAAGCGTTTGATTGTTCTTTCTCAAAAGTACATCCGTCTGCAGTTGGAAAACATTTCATCTCTTTTGGGAGCGCCCTAAGGGAGGTTACATTTCCTTCTAATTGGGCTTTTAAGGTATTCATGATGCATTATGGTTCACCTCAGCTGATGTCATTAGTGCATTACAAAGTAGTGGACACTGTTGGGATTTACTGACCTTCTGAAAGCTTCTTTCATAGAAAAGTTAATTAAAATAAAGTATTTTACTGTTTTCTACTTGACAGTCCCTCAGTAGTGGTGTCTAAATCATATATAACATGAAGACAACATAAGCTTGATTAAGAGCACCATATTATGTTGTTTGGCCTACTTTCATTTGCATGATATGCTTTTATCTAAAAAGGCTTAGTTTTCTGTTTCCACTGAAGTTCAGCAGGATGCCTGCTAGTTACACCTTTACAAGCTCTAAGTCCATGTCCTTAACAATTACACTACCTGCTGTTACACAGGTCAGAATAAAGAGCCTGTGAAACAGGTTAAATTTGGAGAAGACTTGCAATGCCACCTCATTTTCATACCGTCATATCATATTCATATCAGTATTCTCCCTTTCCACACGGAGCAAACATCTGAATGATCTCTGAAAACCATGCTCTCAAAAATGTTCATGTAGTTATAAATATTAATACCATGCCACTCATCTTTTATTATATGCTTCAAACTTTATTGTTTATTATATTTTCTGTTGTAAAACTATGACTGTATAAACCATTTTAAAAGCTCATTTAATTGCCTAATAATACTTTCAACAGATTTGGAAAACTTTTTTCTTTATCTTAAAATATAGGAATTTCCCACAGTGGACAATATCAAGCACAATGCCATTGTCATCTTCCTCACATGCAGCTCAACTAAAAATTAATTTAGTCCTTGAGAAAAAAACTAAGAAAATAACACTCCAGATTGCACAAATGTTCATGTGTGGATTTTCCAACTGCTCAATTCTGGCTGTTGATTCTGCAAATGCTTCCAGAAAAACCTCCCAGCTAGCTTTTTATTTCAAGATAAGAGGTCATATTCTAAAAAAAATCTACATATAATTTTACTGTAACATCGATATTTAAGTTTATGATAAACTGAAGTGTTTACAAAAGCCCATTCTTAATGACTAAGACTCATACACATTTTTCCAGATACCATGGAATGAGTCCAGTGCTGGTGGACAGGTGGGAACGATGCAGTTGTACACCTGGAGTCAATGCTGCTATCACTCATAGGGATGCAGCGAGCAGGTCTGTCTCTTCCATCTCCTTCACTGCCAAACATGGTGGCCTGCTGTACATGTACTCCTCTTTCACCAGCCTCAAAAAGTCGATACAACCCTGTGCTCTGAATTCGCACTTAGAACCCATTTAAAGGTATTGTTAAGAGTTTTCCACTCCAGGACTTATTACAATCAATTACTATCATTGGAATTAAAATCTCATTAAAACACTAATTTAATACAAGCTGCAAAATAAATGTTATGAGACACACTGGTTGGGCACAGATAACAGAAATGGATACTGTATATAATGACGCACACACTTGGAACAATAATCTTTTATTATCCTGCTCCATTTACACCAGAGTTTACATAATGCGCCTGTATATCCAAAGTATTTACAAAGAACTACAGTATGCTAAGGATCACAGTTCCTATGTTAAAGGCAAGATTGCTAGACACATCACTTCCTAGTGCTTTTTGTATACTTGAAGTTCAGATTCAGCTTTTCTTGCTCACTCCTAACAGTACTGGCATAAAAAGTGAACCATTTCAGTCTCAAATGTCTTTTACAGTTTTAAAACATGTACATTGGCATGATTACAATACTCATAGTGGCAGGCAGTTTCCATTCAGTGTTTGTAAGGCCTCTTAAGACTATATACATACATCTAAAGTACATAACATCACAGTAGGCGGGGGGGGAGGAGGTTCTTTATGTCAGTCTGAGCTGGACGGCTCACCGCTCACTGATTCTTATATATTCAGGATCACAATCACCCTCCATAATAAAACTTTGCATCTGTGGGTGTTGGTCTTGTAATTTAGCACTTTCCCTCAATACATTCAATATAATATGTCCTTGAGCTACACTACGGTAAGTGCGTTTCTTCATTAGATTCAGCTATACCACCTAAACATCTGTTACGAAAATACAATGGACAAACCCCTTAAAAAAGTTCTTCCTCAAAGCCAAAAAATGCCCGTACCTCCTTCATAATACTTCATGCATTAATACTCTTCCAAACACAGCAGTTAAATAAGTCAGAATGAGCTGCGAACTGAAAGTCTTGAATAGTGCCTGTTGTAAATCTTAGTGAGGAATGTAACTGACTTAAGATGTGCTTGTGCTTGTACACAGGAAATAAGTGACGTCATATTTCTTAAGCTTTTTTGACCCTAATAGATTATCCATGCAGATTACTCTTCATTACATTCATTTATACTTGTAGACTTATAGACCCACAAAAATGATGGATTAAAGTGATTTTCTACCATTTATTTACCATAACACTGATTTGACAACATGGTGTCAAAGACTCAGAAATACATTTCGGAATTTAAAAATGCATTTATATAATATTTTACTAAAATCAAAAGTAAATACTGCTTAGAAAACAAACAAACCTAGCAAAGTTTCATTAATTGTATAAACTGCCCATTGAAAATATGTAGAAAAAATGTATACCGTACTTCTATATTAGAATAAATAATAATCACGTAAAAAATAATACTGCTCCATTCACCAGGTAAATATTCAAACAAAAGTAATACATAAATATTCCGGATAAATAATCCATAAATAGTCCAGAAAATAAAAGCATGTCTCCCAAACACAACTGAGGCGGCACTGATTTCAACATAATGCGTGATCTGTGGACGAACCTGGAACACATCACAGCTGTATATAATACAGACACATTGGACACCTTCATGACTTCATGGTACAAATGGGCACGACGATTACCAGGATCACAGTGCAGGCGGCCGCTGCGATGAGCGCTCCTATTTTACACACCTTCGCTCTCCTGAACTCCGCCTCTTTACGCTTCAGCAGCGAATCATAGCCTGGTGTGTAGATGTCCTCCATCCAGTACTCCAGGTTGTTGGGATTCAGGGACTCTTGTGCCTGGCGTACACAGAGACACATAAAAATGATGGAGGGGAAGACGTTCCCCGGAGAAAGCCAGATGTTTGGTGCGTGGCTAACTGAGGGGGGAAAGGAGCGCCGGTGTCATGTAGCAGAGTTCAGACAACGTGAGGAAAACGACAGTGGCCATGCTTTCTCTAGTGTCAAAACCTCTGTTCGCCTAGGAGCTCTCACGGTTAATTTAACCGAATTTCATCAATAAAACATGACGGCGGCAAGCAGACGCACACAGCTTCGTGTCTGAAGGTAAGCTCGCACACTGAGACACAGAGGAAGTTTTAATGTAATTTTAATGTATTTTAATCTGGCCAACTTCAAGCAGAACATGCATGGCACCCAGCTGTGTTTCAGGAATCTAAAAGGGGCATTAAACATTATTCATTCTAACTGCTGTATAATTTTAAATGTAGCTGAGGGGGGAACAACCTCGCAAAACAAATAAAAACCTATAAATCATTATGCACACGTGCTTAATGACACCAGATGCATTTACAGCAAGAGCAAGTACAGTGACAAGCACATCCTCACACATTCACAAATAATAAAATAAAGCAATTTTACAAAAGCATGTCAGTTATTTCAGTTTATGCTCAACAGAGGAGTCATTCAATCACATATAGGCTAGACCCGCATTATATTGTACATTCCACCACTATCTTGTGCAAAATCACTGCACACTTTTGACATGCAACTAATCATATGGAAATATATTTTGCTCTAAAGAACACATTCTAAGCGCAGTTAGCCATGACCTTGTCAGAGCTACTGGTCAAGATAGCCTGGTTATTCTCCTAGACCCTGAAGGCTATCTTTACCATTGTATTTGGACTCCATGCCATCTTTTTTGGACAGCTGGAAAACATGCGGATTTTTTGTTATCTGCCAGTGTTTTGGCCTAAACTGGTTCCAGGACCAGACACAGGTCACTGCATCAATCCAAAACAAAGGAAGTTTACTACTTTTGTAAATTTTAACCAGCATTCTCTGGCAGACCTCTGGAAGCAGGACTTTGTGGTCAGCTCAGTGCACATGTAATATACTGCTCTGCAAATGTACTGCAAAAGCAATTGACTGGATTATTTGGCTTTTCTGGGATTTTAGCCACTATCTAAATCCAAATATTCTGGCATGGCTGACCTATTGATCTGCAGTAGAGGAAGCCTCTGAACATAAATTCTGCATTTTAAATACGTTGTGTCCTTGTCTAGAGGCAAAGACAGCCTGCTTTGCATTAAATTTATATTACCGTGATGCGAAAGCCACAAGCAAGCAACTTGCTAATGAAGAGGGCTGAGATGCCAAAAACGAATGACCATGATTGAATAGAAAGACTATTTCTTGTTACATGCAATACCATTAAAATATTAAACTGGTTCATTTCAAGAAGATATTTGAAACTAGGGACTAAGGTTTTATGTTTAGAATTTACAATGAGAACATTATAGTCTCTACAGTATTACAGGACCAAATTCAAACGTACATCACATACTACTACCCTGTGTGATGCAGGCAATCTCAGTGTCACAAATTTACATAATTTTCTTTAAAACTGAAAATTAATAATAATAATAATAATAATAATAATAATAATAATAATAATAATGTGAATAAGTTACAATTATAGCACCTTTACTGTATTAAATAATATTTGGATGTATTATGTACTATTTCATAATTTAATTGAATTTAACACTTTTACAGTTTACAGGAAGGATTAAGCACTTCATTAAAGCTATGACCACAACTTTGATAACAAAAAATTTAATGGTAATGATAATAATCAAAGGCTGAAGCCAGTAATTTTGAAAAACATTTTTTTCTTTTTCAATCTATTTCATTTAGAGCTTGCTGCATGGAGTGAATGAGCTGGTCTTATGAAGTATACATTGACCCTACTGTATGAAGCAGATGATTTGACCGAGCAGAACCTAAGAACAGTAGCAGGTATCAGTTTGTTGGAATGAAGTGCACAAAACCATCTGGGGATCTCATACATTCTTTGACTGATTATGACACTTTGATGCATTGAGGAACGTAGCCAGCCATCCCATATCGCCGCTGCTGGAAAGTAACTGTTTTGGCCTCTGCAAACTTCAACACAGCTAACCACCGAGTTAACCATGACTAAATTAAATTTCAGGGTGTTTTGTCTCTAGCCACAAGCTCATTTCTCAGAAGTAGGAATTAAATGAATGAAGGACACACAAATACTGACACCAGGTTTGGTACAGTTTAGACGAACAAAACTAGATGTTTGAGCTGCAGCACTGTTTTCGGCGTTAATTAAGCAAAATGAGGGTTAAAAACGAGCAAGGTTCTCAGTGCAAGGCATATCAATGATTTAGTATTTTAATAGGAAAATTAGCACTTCTTAATGTCAGATACATAAATGTGGTCCGTCACTGTACGCTTGTACTTCCACAGTTCTCTCTTTTCAGAGTGAACATGGGGCTGCATTATTACCAGAGCTGTAACAATGCAGCCCAAGGCCAGATTATTAAAATTCTTCTTTTCTCATTTTCCCACTTAACCATCTCAGTGCAAAGCATTGACAATCCAGCCTAACCTTTCTGACCTTCAGACAGACCACTGACACTTGAGCCTATCATAACTCAACCTCTGACACGCACCACTCAGGTGCCCTCACACACCTTCCCATGCAGACCACCGGAGTCATCAGTTCACCTTGACTCTACTTCAGATCCATACTACTGAGGTTTCCAACCATCTGAACACATGCTCAGAACATTTAATGTGTCCTCAGGCTCCTCTGACTGACCTCCACTGAGACCTGAGTGCAGTCTGAGACAACCTAAGATGCAGACAAACAAAACCTTAAGCTCCTTTGGCTAAGCCTCAGCTGCAAACTCCCAGGCCTCCTGCCCAACAGGATGCATGAGAGGTCATGTTTCTGTAGAAGATGTCAATTCAGTTAGAGCAGAAAATGATCATAAGCAACGATGAACAGCGAGAACAGTGAGTAGATGTCATGAAAAGTGCAACTATTCCTCTGACACATTAGCACAAAGTAAACAGTAATGAACCACAGAGATTCAGTTTACACAGATTTATTTTACATAAATACCACCTAATAATTTGTTAATTAAACTCAAATGAGTATCCTTCATCTCATAAGAACACAGCCGTGGGCATGTGATTGGAGTGCTTTCAACTCCAATATTTCATATATTGTGATAAGGCTAGTTTCCTAAATATTGCACTGCTCTGCTTTCCCTCCTCAAGGTTCAAAACACGGTCAAATTACAAGCTCTTGTCTGATTCATTATCAGTACATTTAATGTCTTGCTTCAAAGTAAACAAGCCTCTTCCCTCAACAATAAAAACCTGCTGCTTGGCAAAAAAGAAAAAACCTGCAATGCAAAGATGAAGTCATCACTCACTTGCAGGTCCAGCGCAGTAAGCTTGCTCTTGTCTCCTGAGTTGCGTTTGTATTCCTCGATCGTCCAGGAGGGCTGCGTTCGCTTGCCCTCGGACAGTTCGGTGAGCCGCAAGTCCGTGTAGAGAGGACTGCTCTTCATGTGGGACTTGACAGAGGGAGGGAAAGGGTGGGGGCTGAATACTTGCTCAATCAGGTAGGAGTCCTTTGCAGGCTTAGTTGCACGATGGACTTGGGGGAGCTCACACTGGCGATCTGTCTGCATGCAAAGGTCAAATGCATGGTTATCGTGAAAATAAAGTGGCAGTGCACTGCACACAAAACAAAACGGTCCTAAATAGGCGGTAAGCATGCAGAAGCATAACAACTTGTCAGCCATTGGGGAGGAAAAAAATAATAGCATAGTCCGTATAGGAGTTATACATAAATATTGGTGGGAGAGATCAGGCTAGCTAGAACCCTGGGGGGACGCATTCCCTCTTTGTTACACCGATGCAAGCATACATTGCTCATGCAGGTAGCGCTGTGTTGACACAACCTATTTTGTACTTATTTACACAGTACTGGCACCATATACAAAATGCATAAGAGCCGTCTTCCAGCATAGAGGAAGACCGGAGATCTCTTTCGGGTCTGAAAAATCATACGGATTTTATTTTATTGCTTCATTGTATACTTCTGAATCAAAAGTGAGTTGGACTCTGCAGATCGAAGATTGTCATGATGCTTCATATACAGCTAAAGATATCACACTATTCTGGAAGTCCTGTTGTGCTTTACAATACACATAGATGTACCTTCATACTGTTTTAAGCGTGACAAGAACTGTATCTGAAATGTTATAAATAGAAACCACATAAAGCAGTACGCATTTCGACATGGAAAGCAGTTAGCAACCATTTGCAGGTGTAGGTTGGCTGAGTCCTTATGCTAGTGGGATAATAATGATCCTTGGGCAGCAAGCAGTCATCAGCAGGTGGTGAGTTCAAATGGCTCCCAGCCAAAGGTAAGAATCCTCAGAAAGCCATCCCAGCCCCGGATACGGCACGGTGGATCCCTGGGATGTTTATCTGGAAGCCTACGCACAGCTGAGCATTTGCAGCAGCTCCAAACTGGACCCTACAGCCCTCGGGCAACATATGAATATCCACACTCGGCTGGTGTAGTGAAACAGACCTGCGTCAGGACGCAGTAATGCACTACACGAACGGAGTGAATTAATCTCAGCAGTTCTGAAGCAGAGTTATCCATGTGGTTTTCACCCCTGTCCCATACCAATATTAAATTTTCTGCTGGCGGCCAACTTTTGTATCTTGCAAATCCTCTTACTGGCATAATTATTTCAGTTACGGGAGAGGATCACTGATGTCCAAAACACCACAGTGCAGCGCATGGTATTGATGAGTTGGCACTAAAAGGAACTTATTTGTTAATAGTGGTTGGAGCTGCTACCTCTGGATTCAGAGATTGTAGGTTTGAGTACCGCCTCCTGCTGTAGAACCCTTCGGCCAGATACTTACCTTGACTTGCCCCAGAAAAAGTTACACAGCTGTATAAGTATGCAAATCATTGTATGCAGCTCAACGTTGAAACTTGATTTGGAGAAAATGATCAGCCTTCACAGTAAATGTGAATCTCCTTACACCGTTCAAATACACTGAGGCCTGGCTGTAATTTGAATAAAGGTGTATGAGGTGTAAGGCCTGAGAACAGATTACAATTAATTATTTTTCAGATGGAATAATAATTCAAATTCTATATGAAATTCTCTGTTTTCAGTATATATAATTCTTCATGGGCCTCCATGACCACATGGAGCGTTGCCATTTATTTGATGTGTAAATGACCCGATAAATCTGTCAACTGCTAATTGTGCAAGCATGGTATGTAGTTCTGAATATGCTCATGTTTCTGTATTTGTCAGTATTGAATTGCACTTGGCGGTGATTTAGCTCCTCAAATTCGCACGAGGACCTGTTACTGAAAGGAAAAAATACCTGCATCTTTTCTGCAGTCTGAGATCTGGTCAGCTCCTGACCAGGTCTTTCCAGAAGAACAGGTCAACAATCAGCCTCACAGAAGTGAGATTAGTGCCTTGAGGCCTCCAGTATATTCATATTGCTGAGGTGACATCTCCTCACAATTGCCATACCTCACAAAGTGCCACAGGATCAATATCCCTCAGCCCTGTTGGCGAACAGCCATTGTGAGGAGGTCACTTCCCAAAGGGTTGAGACCCAGAGAAAGAGTCCTGGATGGCTGACAAGACAAATGGGTTCGCCTGGAGTATGCAGACCTCGTTTGTCCCCACAGAGCCTCATCCTTATGCGCCAAATTGCTCTGATGCGTTGGATGAAATGCCATTACTTTTCTGGCAAAAGTCACTGCTATGGACTGAACCAGAACAGGACATGACACAACTGGTATAGCAGCATTTTCACTGTGCAGCAATGCAGGATTTTATAGGCAGGGTAATTATACTGGGTCTTTACAAATTTTACATTGACATGATGTTACCCAGACAAATAACGAGATCTGACTATGGATCTGAAACACATTAAAAGATTTACAATAGTACCAATCAAACCAGTTTAGTGGAATATCAAACTCAGCACAGTAATTCTTCATAACTTGTGTGAGTTTGTTTTGCTTAAAAGCAGGCCCAGTGGTACTTTTCTCAAGCTACAGTCCAGGGTAGCGTTAAATGTTTCAAGAAACAGACATTATGGTAAGGTGTGCCTGAGCACTCCTGGGGGTATACGGTCATAAAATTGCTCGGAACACACCTGGGATGCTGCAGGAAGAACTGGCTGTCGACTACATGGGAAAAGCGCCAGTAGGGCAAGAAGAAAAGGAGCTGAGTGACAGTAAATAGATGTGGAAAGGGGAGAAACCATTTCCGGGGATGAAGATTTGCTGGCTCCTACACATTGACTGCGCGAGCAATGACTGATATCGACAGCATCGTAACGAGGGAGCTAGTCCCCGCTGTGCTGCCCTGGCCACCATCCAGCTAAAGGGGTTCACACCGTTACCAGGGGGATTGATCTTGCAGAACGTATTACTCCTGGGGGAAGGTGTTCCAGAGGAAGTAGAAAAAAACTAGAATTCTTTCAAGACAAACCAAGAGAACAGGTTAGCGACCACTGAGCTTTGTGGGGCAGCACAGACCAAGACCTATCTCAATCTGAACGCGGCCCGTTTGACGCTCTCTGTAAAAGGTCATTAGAGACAATCCCTTCCACAAGAAACTGACACTTTCATCACGTTCTTAGTATCTACAGCATCTGAACTGAGATTCAAAAATAACTAGAAAATTATTGTGAGTTTGCATCAAGGACATTTTGCTGAATAAGATCTGGTAGGTTGCTCAAAATAATGCAGTGCATGAACTATGCCTTTCATCCATTATAATGTTAATTGCTGTAATGTGAAAATGCAAGCATGTAAATTCGAGAACCCAAGAATTTCTTTCCCTGCAAAATGACTCTTCTTCTATACCTAAATGACAAGATAAATCACTCATATGCCACATGCATATTTATACAAATATTTAATTACTTAGAAAATGGAAGTCTGACTCCAGGTACGAATAATTCCCATAGCCAACATCTGTAGTGTCAGAAACAATCTCATATATGGATCTGCGGTCAGCCCCTTTCCTGCAAGGCTTTAGGTATGGATCTGACTACAAAACAGCAGATGAATGAACAGCATAATTAGTCACCAGTGCTGGCTCTATTCCGGCACATAATATTTACGATGCTTCACGAAAGAACCAATGAAAGGTAATACATTATCCAGTCATAAAACTGTCATTTTTTCACTGTGTGTCAGAATAACTGTACTTACAGCCTATTAACTAATGTAAAGATAAATATTTCAACTACTGTCAGTTCTGACCAAGTAGGAACAACAATAATACAGACTTATATAGCCTAGTATTATACTTGCAAATGGATAAAAGTTTTGAAACACACAGTTTCAGTTCAATTATTTTTGTAAAAGCATCGATAACAATTTGGAAAATGTAATATGTTGAGATTATCATATTCTCCCGTCGATAATTTCAGCAAACCAACAGCACATGTACACCCAGATTCTTACCTCTTTCGATTTTCTTTGTCGGTCTTTGTTGTCACGGTCTTTCTCCTTCCCATCTTCTCCTGGATGAATGGGGTATGGGACAGCTCTCCAGTCTCTGGGGGAATTTGAGATGCTGGCTACTTTTGACTCAGTAGCACTGTTTTCTTCTGTCAGAGACCTGGAGGACCTCCTGGTGAAAAGGTTCCTCTTCAGTGCCTTCACCCTCAGGCCCTCGCTGCTACTCCCACCGGTCTCTGAGCAGCACCACTCAGAGTTAGTGTCCACTTTCCCAGCATGGCCTGTAGTGTGGCACTGGAAGATGCGGGGGGATACATTACCATTGGAGAGCATTTCGTCCCTAGAATTGGGCTCGCTTGGCCTGCTATTGGTCTCTGGCTCCTGGATCTTTTCGTCAAGCCTGTTCAGCTTGGAGAGGACCTGGGAGATCTCCCCACGCACCCCAGATAGAGACTCTAGTTTCTTCTCAATCTCCCCAATCCGAAGGACCAGCTTACACACACTGGCCTTCAGTTCATCGTCTGAACTTTCCAGGGAATGAAACAGTCTGTCCAACTTATTGCTTGCCTTGCCCAGCTTCACTGTGTTGCGTTCTGGGGAACTGTCCCCATCTGACTTTGTCACCTGGGAGAGAGAACCATTGCTGTTGTAGCATGACGACTGGATGACTCCCGTGGAGCCGCACACGCTCATGTCATCCAGGAAGCGGAAGATGTCACTAATGTCATCACTGACAATCTCAGAGTCCTCGTCAGAGAGCTTGAACCTCTCCCCATATTTACCATGACCAACAAAGTCCTTCAGCTTCCTTTGGTCAGACTGCTCAGTTTGGGTACCCACACTTAATGTGCTCTCTACGGTCCCTACCTGAAAAGATGTGCAGTTAATGCTCTTATCTTTAAACCGCTTGATTCCATCTCGTTTATCCACGCCTGGACCACCGACCATAGATCCCACGTCTTTTGTTTTTGGCCCATTTGGCTTAATGCAAAAACCTGAAGGAGAGACTGCGGGCTTCTCTTTGGCTCCTTGGTAATGCTGGTCACAGTCAATGCTGTTGACATTATGCCGATGATTGTCCTTGAACTTTGGTCCACCAACAAAAGACCTCTCCAAGTCGGGACCCTCCTCTGTGTTCAAGCTCAGACTCTTCACAGGCCAACAAGGCTGTTTACCCTGCTTTCCTGAAGTTCTCCTGGTGTTCACACACTCCGTTACAGTAGTTGGGCCAAAGTATGTGGATGCTTGTAAATCATCCAGGCTTTCGTGTTTCACCCGCCGCTTGTCCTGAACAGGAGAACTCACCGGTTCAAAATAAGGGTTACTGTAGGGCAGTTCAAAACTGTGGTTGAAAAACGCTGCAGGTTTGTGAGTCTCTCTCCTGTGGTGACCCCCGCTTGTTTTCACACTTGGATCGGAGTCCGTGGTTATTACCTGGGGAGCAAATGCCACCAGATTGTGAAAATCCTCCTTGAAAATATTTCTTTTCTGCACACAGGAATGCACTGTAAAGGGTTCCGCACTTGAAATAAATGTCTCTTTTACACCCGAGTTTAAATGCAAGGAGTCTTGATCCGTCGTTGATTCACTGTCTATATCCATTGGAAAGTAGGTGCTCTGCATCTCACAGGGAGGAGGACTGCCACTGGAATACTGTGGGAGATGCTGCAGCTTGTCAAGGGATGCAGCCCTGCATTTCATATCCTTGTTGACTCCGAGGAGAAAGTTGGGCTCGGATGTTGGAATGAAATGATGGCAGTTGTTGCAGTCAGATTTAGGGCAGGGTGAGGTCTGCAATGTGGGATGGCCTCTGGCATCTAAAATATCATACACCCTATCAGAGTGAGAGTACTTGTACACGTCAGTGTCTGACCGGCAAGACTCAAAAGACTGGTTCTTGTGGAATTTGGGCCTCTGCCCCATTGGAAGCTTGTCCTTCGCGATGCCGCCGTTCATCTGGATCAGGTTGAACATGGTGACTATATCTGCGGCCACCATGAGTTTCTTGGACTGCTGGTCCTCCATGGAGCACCTCATTTTGTCTTTGAACAAAGTGGCAGGGAAACTGGGGTCCAGACAGGCCGTGTAGAAGAGCAAGCTGCGCAGTTTGGCCAGGTGAACCAGGTCAAATCGAGCACACAGAGACTTACAAAGATCCTGGTAGGAAAGGCTGCTGTACTTGGTGTCCAACTCTTCCAGAATCCGGACCAAGAAGAGGGAGTACTCTGGCACTGGATCCATTGCAGTACTTGTTTACAAATTTTATTTCTTTAACAATAATGAGGTTATCCTGTAAAGGAAGGTCTTGGATTACTGAATTATTGCTTACCGTAAATAGTATTTGAAAATGAAAAAAAAAAAAGCTCATCTACTATTTTAATACACTTGCTGTATTGCTCCGTCAGGTAACATTAAAAACGCGTTATTAAAAATGGTATTTAAAAAAGAGTTTGTCCGCTAGATCTCAACGCGGTAAAACTGAGGAATTCAAACTGTGCATCTCTGCATGGCTGTATTTAATTAGAATGCCTTTTTAATGGGAAACAAGAGTGGTGGGGCTGAGATTTTCTCCATTTTATTTGCAAAATGACATTGGTTGGGAAGAAAAGGCAAGGTGCAGGCACAGTGCAGCAGAACAACGGCTTCGCGGTGGGAAAGGACAACGCAGCGGCGCGGTGGTGGAGCGAGGGGGGGTAGAAGACGGGGTGTCGGTGTGAGAAGAGAGAGGGTGTATGAGCACATGTACAGCGGGGACGATCCGATAGCGCAGAGGTCCGGCCATGCTCAGCCCGATGATGCTGCTTCACTGCTGCCCTACAGTCATAGCGCCGTTCCGAGGCTTCGCTTCGCTCTCTTCTTCGCGGCGCCAACCAGAACCACACTGGACCAGGTCCACACACAGGTGCGCACAACAACAGCGCCACAAAAGTGCGCGTACGCGACGCCGACGGCACACGGACCGGGCTGCGCGTCGACACTTTTACTACAAAAAGCGAGGGGGCGTCATCATGTCAGTGTACACACACGTATGTGGCATTTTGATTTGAAAAAGGAGAAACGACGGCCGGGCATATTATGCGCACCAAGCACACAGCACTAGTTTACACCACACCGGAGCGGGGGGGCAACGTACCTTGTGCACGCTGCTCTCGCTTGCATTAATCCACCAACCAAGGCTTGCCAAGGCTTGCGATCGGAAAAAGAAACAAGGAAACTATCACTCGCTGAAGTACGCAAACGCCAAGGCAAAGTTGAACTGCGCGTTACTGCCGTGCTGCACGCTGCTGCAGAGCGCATGCATATTCCACGCGCGAGGCGCACCGCGCGCGGCGGTGCAAAGGCATTGTTTCCCCTCTCTCTCTGCCCCTCTCTCTCTCTCTCACGCGCTCCGTTTGCAGCCGGAGTCCTCGCGCACGCGGTGCATATCCCTTTCCTCGGGATGTCGTCCACGGACTCCGGTGACAGTGAGTGACATGCAGGACGCCGCGGTCCGCGGTGCCACTCGGATGTGGCGCTCGGAGCACGAGCGGCTGCTTTGTTTCTGTCGCCTATGACGTAATATTGCCTCCACGCCGACTGCAATGCGAGTGCAGCGAAGCCCTGTTAATATTTTCACTTTTAAATCAATTAATGACACTACAGCGCCTGCGATGCCTTAACGCTTTCTCACACCGCCCGTGCCGCGTGCGCCTTGATGCGTCGTGTCCCACGCGCCGCTGGCTTTTTCACTTTATTATTAATCATCTCTAGAAAAAGTGTTCTCTCTCTCTCGGTCAAAGAGGAAACTAACATTTAAAACGGCAAAAAAAAAAAAAACAAACTGTCCGGGGATGTTCACGAAGACGCGCGCACCTTGCGCAATGCAAAGCAGCGAAGTGATGGAGCGGCGCGTCCGTGCGTGTGGGTGACTGTGGGTGAAGACGCGCGCGCTGCTGCACCGCAATGTCTGTTGACACAATGTAGGTTTCCAGCAAAGCCTCTGTATACAGGATCGCATAGAGCATGAGCGTCAATACTGGGGAAAGCAAACCAATTATGGCCCGAGAGCAGCAGAGAGGGAAGGAACTGGGAGGTGCAGAATTGTGTGCGGCTCAGCAGGGAATTTTGAAAGGAAACAAAGCCCCAAAAGAAAGAGAAACCACTGCCTTACCTTTTCACTTCCATCCTGCACACAAACACAGCACCTGCATAATTATGTGCATGCACTATACGTTCTGAGCATTTACTTTGTGCCAGAAATTCGGAGAGCCATCACTATAGAAGAAAAACAGAAAGTGCTTAGAATAAAAATGTATCAGACTTGGAACAGCAGCACAGTCAGTTGAGGGAATCAGGGATCCAATTAAAAGTGTCACAGGCAAAGTGTTAGAGAGCAAAATCTGCGAGGAGCAAACAGAATAAATTGTTTTACAACTCTAAACATCAGAGTCTTTGACAGTCAAATAATTTACTCATTTAAATGAGTGCATGAGTTCATTATTTTGTCTTTCGCTGTAAAAAATGCATTTATTCTTCACGCCTTTATCTGCATTATTGACCAAGGCTTTTAATATATTATGGCATTTGGAGTATATTTTCCTTGTAATAATATCTGGCTTGGTCCTGAGATGTATTTGCTTTTAACTGCAAATGGTTTAATGAATCGTTTCTACTCAGTTAGTGCTTCATTAATCCCTGCAAATTTCTCTCCTTTTTAATTACTAAAGCAAAAGTGATGGGAAAAAGGTATGGTGAGTAACTTAATTGTGTCTTCAACTCCAGCTGAATCATTTTGCTTGCCTTAGGACACTATTGCAAGAAACTGTCTTGTAAAGCCAAAGCTTCAGTATAAAAAAAAGAATTTTAAAATCTGAATTTCTAGAAATAAGTTAAAAATCATAGGAATATATTTGCATTTACATCAGATTTTTAACCTATTTACGTATGTATGAGATGCTGATGTGATACAAGATGAATATTTAAGTGATGAATTTTTTACGTGAAAAATATTATGACTGCCATAAGAAACAGAGTCTTAATAGGTTTTGGTTTTTTATAAGGTACAAACATGTACCTCATTTCATCATCATTTCTTTTTGCAACTTTTTCTTTGAAATGTCTGTTTTTCTTCTGCCAAAGATGGGGAGACCTCGAGTTTTTATAATTACTGAAAATATGTATATTTAAAAGGGATTCCTATTTTTATTTTTAATAGTTTTCCTATAGCACTCTCGGCAAGGAAAACAGTACATTTTACTGTTAAAGAGAAGCTGCCCAGATGTTGCACAACAAATCCAGTGCAGCTATGCCCATGCAAGTGAATCCAAAACATTTATTTGGTTTACACTGTTAAAAAGATTATTTTAATTTGAGCGGTACAGAAATAAAAATAAACTCATATGCATTTGGTGTGACTTAAATCTGTAAACCACTTTAAGTTTGAATGAATTTCAAATGCGAAAAAATGCAGCCTGGAACTAAATGAAGGTATGGCCTTGGAAGTCAGCACTTTTCATTGTGCCTAGCATTTTCTGTAATCAGCGTTATTTACATTTTTAATGTTTCTGACCACAAACATCTCAGACCAACACTGAACACGCAACAAAGTAATTACACAGAATTATTTTCCTTGCCTGAAACAAATCAGACCTGAATCATGGCAGCGTGTATTGTTGACTTTACCAGAAATATCCACAAAACATGACAAAACAGCTAAAGCTGCAGTAAATACCATCCCAACTGTTTATTTTTTCAACTGTAATTAATGTTCTGATGGTGTGGAAGAGTCACCAGGAGTGTAAACACCAAAGAGCATATAAATGGGACATTATGCTCTAAGGTATTAGCTTTGCACCACAGGGAGCCAAACCCCAAAGATATGATTTTACTGGCCAGGTTCCCTGTCAAACTAGCCATGGGGTTTGTCCCTTCATGTACCTACATCTCTTTGTAAGAGAATATTGCCATAGGGACCATTTTAGGATTAAAGATTTAAATTAAATGAAATTAATCCATGTTGATTAGTGAGTGTATAAAAAACATTAAAGTTTTCAGAATTTCATTGGGCTGCATGTTGCCATGTACCTAACACAAGTGTATCTTGTGTCACACCCTATCTGATGTCAGATTTTTTTAATGAAAAATGCTAAAGGGACATATTTACATTGTTTAAAAATCGCCTAAATCGGCATTCTAAGTTTAGCGGCATTGATGTTAATTCCACTTATTGAGCATAATTTTACTTTACTGTATTTTGGCGTGAGGGGGGTGCGGTGGCGCAGTGGGTTGGACCGGGTCCTGCTCTCCAGTGGGTCTGGGGTTCGAGTCCCGCTTGGGGTGCCTTGTGGCAGACTGGCGTCCCGTCCTGGGTGTGTCCCCTCCCCCTCTGGCCTTCCGCCCTGTGTTACCGGGTTAGGCTCCGGCTCCCCGTGACCCCGTATGGGACGAGCGGTTCAGAAAATGTGTGTGTGTGTGTGTGTGTGTGTGTATTTTGGCGTATATAAGGAAAATCTAAGGCAACACAGGAGTTTTCCTGGAATATACAGTACATACCCTACGTTAAGCATTCATATTCAAGGAGTTAGAATGAAAAGCGTACTGATCATCTCCAGCATGGTGAAGGCGACCAAAGTGAGCACCCCCACTGAGATCCCATGGTTATGTAAAAAATGAAGGCTACAGTTGAATCACAACGCACACACATCGTCTAAACCACTTGTCCCATAGGGGGTCGCGGGGAGCCGGAGCCTACCCGGCAACGCAGGGCGTAAGGCCGGAGGGGGAGGGGACGCACCCAGGACGGGACGCCAGTCCGTCGCAAAGCACCCCAAGCGGGACTCAAACCCCAGACCCACCGCAGAGCAGGACCTGGTCAAACCCACTGCACCACTGCGCCCCCATGCACAGTTGAATCATACTTGTAATAATCATTTCCTTAGCAGCAAGCATTATTACATTTAAGTTGTGGCTGTTAACTCGCGTGTTCAGCCGTTTTGTTACCAAGAGTACCGTTGAACCTTCCTGCTGGCAACACTTGTGCCTGGATGCGATGAGCCAGAGAAAAGGGTGGAAGTTACCGTACAGCTAAGTTCAGTGATGTCAGTGTCTTGGTATACTGTCAGCCTGGCTGCCAGTGACTGTCACGCAGTGAAGCATGAGCAACCAGGGAAGGACCGCGATGGATTGAATCGCTTTGACCCAGTCAATCATGTTGAGAAGCACAAAGTAATTATAACTGGCTTGAACAGTAAGCACAGCATAGACAGCAATGGAAGAAAACTGTCATTAGCAACCAAGGAGCTTCCATGAAGAAGAAAAAGCTACAGCTCTCTGTGTGTTCATCTATTCCTGCAGACCAGTCACAACATGATATCACTGCAAAAATTACAGGAAATTAGCAAGGATTTACAGAAGACCGAAAAATTATAATAAAGCTAGCCTTTGTGTTTAAGTTTTAAAGGCCTATTTCCATCTTAGCAAACTGATGAGAGATTTGAGTTTAACGGCTGCTTATCTTTTTGGGCAAAGCTCCCAGAGCACTTTATTATGAGATTTATGAAAACAGACCTCTAATTGGTTTTGAATTGTTCATACGCAATCAATTGAAATGTGCAGTATAATACATCTGTAAAACACACACACACACTCAGAGTAAACCTCACTGCTTATTTCAATGATCACCATCATAGTTCCAGCTTGTGCTCCCAAAGCGCATGGAGACTGAGAATTCATTTAAACCTGCAAGAATGGAGGATGGAGTAATAGGAAAGGGGATATAAAGGGCTTGGAGGAGGAGTTGTGAAGACCTTTCCTTCTCTCCAGTCTCGGTCACTGGCGACATGTAAAGGGTAATTGAAAAGGGTATTTTTTTTTGAATGAATTTACAGCTGTGGATCCAAATGGATACTATTACAGCAGCGGAGAGAGAACTCAAATCACCGCCACTTCAAAATGAATTGCATATACATTTCTTTCCCAAGAAAACTAATATGCACATTTAGTCTGTTGTCAAAGAGTTAGATAACACTGCTTGTATGCAGACAGCAGGTTCTGTTTACGAAAATATTATGTCAAAAGTCTTATGTTCAGAAAACAGGATTCCGCTGCAGACTGATAACTTGTTATCTGAGGGACAAAAAAAGACAGAGGACTTGACCTCTATTTATCTGACAGAAATACCACAGGCATTTTAAGCCCTACAATTGCTCAATTTTTTTTTTTTTGTCATCACTCTTTTTCTGCCAGGCACGGTTACCTGTTGTTGATATTCCATAGTGTTTTTTTTTCTGCATTCTTTATACTTCATCTCACACGTCATGTTAATGGAAACCAAAGATACTGCTCACATCTTTAATATAATGACTTTCCTATTGAAATTGACTTTGTGTGGAGTAAATAAAATATAGGATGTCAAAAAATATTTAGCAATAAGACTATAGGGTTTTTAAAGGTGGAATTATCTGAATACATATGTGAGAATGAAACATTTCTCCTTAATCTCCGGCTTTGCTTGTCTCCAGCTCATTGGATTGTCCTCCTTATTAAACACCAACAAGGACTTGTAGACATTGTGTTAGCTGAGTCAGTTACAGACCTCCAGGCTTCTCCTGTGGTCTTGCATGGCCAGTGCCACCTCAGATGTTTTTTTGGAGGATCATAAAAGAGGATTGCCACTAGTTCAGCCTGGCAATGAGTCACTGTTCCCAGAGTCTTACATAGTCAATGAGAGGCATTTCAAATGTGTGCACATTTTTTAAATTCATGGTGATGTAATTGCACTGATCTATCACATCCTTCTGCTGAATTATAGATGTGTCTGTGATTGGGTGCTTCATTCTCCTGGCAGTACCTTTTTCTTCAGTTTCAGCACGCGGTTTGCCTGTTCCAAACTATGTTTTTGTGGATGATTTATCACAATGGCATGCGTTAAAATAATTTCCACAAATCTCCACAGATGCGGTTCCAGTTTAACAGGCAGGGCAGCTAAGAAGATGAATAGGCAATTTCTCATTGGGATTGAAAAGAAGATTAGAAGTCTGAAAACAGCTGAAAACTCTCCAAGATGAAAGGGGTTCGAGGTTATCCAGGTTCTGAATTTTCACTGCAGTGTTGTCATGTGAAGCCAGGGTGTTTGACTCCAGCTCCGATCTCCTTGCCTCTCCATAGTTATGCAGACATTTAAAGGGAATGGACTAGCAGAGTTAGAAAATGATGGGAAACTCAGCTTGAACAATGAGAACTGAATAAAAATCGAGGGCACTTTTCTAGTTCAGTTGGAGAAAGAGAAGCCATTGCAGATAATTCTGTTTAATGAAAGTGCATTTCCTATCATTCGTAGAAGTATAATGTCACAAGGGTGGCTGCACCAAGTCTCTCTTCCAGTCTGAGATGCAATGTTTGTCTCTTCTCTCCTTGGTGCTTTGTTGTTATTGAACTAAATGGCCCTCCTGCCATATCCTGAAGGTAAGGCCTCTAAGACAAAAACTGCTGCCAAGACATCAGCACAAGGACATTGTTTTAAGCCACTGGTCTCAACAACTCAAAATCCCATTATAGCAAAGGACATCACCCACAGCTTGGTAGCTTGTGCCCAATGAATTTTGCTTTAGAAAAATAAATGAGCCATTATTCAGTGTTTGTGTATGGTGCATTACTTTGTCCATGTGGTTCATTGTCTCATATCATGCATTACTTTTATAGTAAAATTATTTAAAGTAAAACTATTTATGTCTAAGCAAATATATCTAAAAAAACTATTTATATAAAACCTACGAAACAGTGAAGATAATGGCACGGTTTCTTTTCTACAGTTCACACAACTGTCTTAAGAACAAGGTCCTTTGACAAATTAAAAAAATACATTTAAATGATATCTCTTACTTTGTTTTAAATGTAGACACCCTATTTTAAAAAGTAGGCAGTGTTAAATTTTTATTCAAATATTGTAACAAGTTTTTTGTTTTGAAAATTGTGTTTTTTTTATTTCTCTTGGTGTACAGTAAAATGTCTAAAGTGAAAACAATCAAGAAAATCATGAAGAATAAACCATGTTTTACTAATGAAATGCATTGCTTATTTTTCCCATCTTGCTTTGGACTGTTAGAATAAAACAACACTAAAGATATTTGAATGGTATAAGGATGAAGAAAGTTACACTTGAGAAGTTACATGTGGAAAGTTACACTTGCAGATAACAGGGTTCTGGGTTCATCCTCAGATATATTTTCTAAATATCCAGCTGCACAAATGCAAAAAAAAAAAGAAAAGAAAGAAAGCCTCTGTAGATAAAGATAAACAAACAATCAATACTGAAAAGAATCATAGAGAGGTGAGCCAACAGTCCAAACATGAATACGTATTCAGTCACAATTGGTTTGTGTTAACAGAGGTTGGGAGAAGGAGTTGCAAATATTGGCAAGGGCTGAATCATTTATTTTCACAGGATGGAGTAATGTGGGATGGTGGACACTCCATAGTACATGCAGTTTTTACCGTGTTACGCAAACAGACAAGAGCCTGGGACTAGCACTATCACAGTTCAGCTTTAGGTTATCTGTGCCCAAGCCAAAGACCATGAAATTCATTTAGTGCTTAACTTGTCTTGGCTGATCTGAATTCTAATAAGGTGTCAGAATGGCACATCCTTTGGATACATTGCAGAGGCCAGTTTTGACTGCTCTTCATGCTACATTACCTTATTAGCAATTCTTGACACAAGTGAAGAGGAATAAAATAGAGCAGGAAATTTCTGCAGCTGGATTCATTTAACCTTAAGGACAGAGAGCCTAAGGAAGAAGGCAAGTGGAAGCTGAACGCTTTTTGAACACAGGCTAAAAAAGAAAACATTTCAGCAGTCTGTGCACCAGTTGGCGAAGGGTGAATAAGTTACTCTTTGTCCTCAAATTTTTCTCCATTTATAGTCTGACATGTACATTCAGAGGAGAGCCCTGGTTATGATCCAATTTCAGTGGCCACCGTACTTCAGTTATTTCCAAAACACATCCCCCGGGGGGAGAATTGCTCAGTACTCATTTCTGCCTTCAGCCATTACACTGGGGCTCATTTACTACACTGGGGCCCATTACGCTGGTGCTCACCACAAATGGCATCTTGGAAAGCAATCGGGAGCTTAGCTCCACAGCCCGGTCAACGTGGCACAGCCCGAATTACAAGCAGAAAGGCCACTTTGACTGTAAGAGAAAGGGCCATTCCATGTGACCTTTACAGCTTTACCCTGCTTTGCTTAATTGTTTTTCTCCAAGTCGTAAACAAGTGCAATAAGGTGCACTGAGAGCCTCTCTGGAAAGCTGTGGTAATGTACAGCTGGTAATGTCTGACTCCCTCCTCGCTGCAGACTTCACTTCTCATGCTGTGGCCTCGGGGACATACGGTGAGCGGTCTAATCAAGTCTCCTTGACATGCTCACGGCTGGGGAAAAGGATGGAGGCTAAATGCGTTCCTTCGCTTCATTTTCATGTCTCTTGTTTGCAGCTCCTATAAATTCACTGAAGGAGTAGGGGTTTGGAGGGTCGCAACTGCCTTTTGATGACATTTGGGAAAATGCTCATGGTTTGAACACTTCAGCTGTTATCTTTGACATCCTCTTGCTTAAGTAGACCGCGAAGGACTTTTCCCCACAGAGACCTAAAACATCAGGTATGACAGTCAACAGATCTCCTAGTGTCTCGCTTACCACTCTCTGCACGACCAGGCCGGGTTTCCGACAGCTGTTGAATAGTTCTTTGTTTGAAGTTATGAGCCATGGTTGGCATATGGCTGTTAACCCATTTCTCAGCACCTCGACATGTTCTTGCAGCAACCTTTGGCCCAGTCAGGGAATGAAAAACCACATTGTAGGCACTAGAACTTACAGAGAGGGTAATGTGGTTGTTGGTGTATGGTATTAAAATCCATGAAACATTATATCACTTTAGAGAACCGGTCCTCTTCGCTTCTCCCTGGCACACAAAAGCTGATGTTGGACTATGCTGAAGGGACATTTTACTGGACAACTGAGAAATGGATCAGAGGAAGTGAGAAGCGATTCTATAGACAAGTGGAGATGCTGTGGTCAGAGAGGAACAGTGTTTTACATCATGTCCTTTGCGCCAAGTAGCTCACATCAGCTTGGATTAAAGACATCCAAGTGTCCCTCGACAAATCATAAAAAAGATTAACTCTGTGTTGGAGTGCATTCATAGTACGTCCCATCCACTTGCACAACGTAGATGGAGCAATAAGCAGAGCTATAGCATAAGAAGGAGCTAAGAAAGAAGTTACTAATATTCCTAATTTTTGGGTATAGCTACAAAATCTTTCTGCGGTCCACATTTCAGTGATTTTTCTGCCCCTTTCATTCCCTGTACAATATAAGCAATTTTTTCTGGATGTCAGAAACCCATAAATCATTTGGCATTGCTATATAGAAAATATAAGGTACACAACCGAAAACGTATAGGTTCGTTGAAAAAACAATTTGCTGTAACTGAAAGAAAGATGGAAAAATTCACTTTATTATGGAGTGTGAAGAGACGGACAGATCAGAGTGATTAAAAGTCTGCCGTGAAGACTGAACAAACTGCAAGCCATGATTGCCACGTGGACAGACAAGCAGGCTTTGGGATGCAAACCCACCACTTAGTATCCTGAAAGAGCATTGGGCTCCATCACCTTCAGCAGGGATGTGCATTGACCTGAGGTCAGTTCACAAATAACACAGGAGGAATTTATTTATTGCTCTGAAGCTGTGTGCACTTTTAAGAGCTGTTTACTTATACGAAGTTCGGCAAACGCTTGGTCTCCTTGCTACTTACAAATTAAACAAAGTACTAATATTTTCATATGTTTGCATATACCGTAACTAAAAACAGGTCGTTTTAAAACAGTACGACTCAAATTGCACGTTTGTGTGCCGGGGGAATTTCACTGTGCAGCCTTTAAAAAAACCATTTAGTTTCAGGCCATAGGCTTTATTTATTAACATGAGACGTCGTCTGACTCAAAAGCTGCGGTGAAGCCATGGCCAGCGTTTCTCACTCAAGAGTTCCTTGAGCTTTTTCTCGGGGAGGAAAGCAGAACACGAACGGAGTAGATTGACACCAGTTTACACGCACAGAAACACGCATACACAGGCACACACCACAGGAAAGGGTTCTAGAAAAGTCCTCTAGATTTAGATAGCAGAATTCTCGGTGCGCTGCACATATCCCCGGGAGTCAACGCAGCAGCGCTGATGGTGTTAATGGCGTTTTGCAGAGATGCTGACAGGGTTGTTTGCTAAGCCCTCTGGCCTTTCTCTGCTACACCACACAGTGTCATGATGGAAAATTTCAATTTGTATCCCTTCCTTTGAGAGGGGCCATGCATGTCACCGCTATCAACGAAACTGGCAACGTGATCCAATAAAGCTGATTTTCTTCCTCTGGAAAGCTACTACCTCTACCGCATGGATGTACATGAACAGTAAATGGCCACAGTTGTAGCAGCAAGATTCCCCGGGTGCTGTTAATTCTGATTATTTCATATTCGAAACTCAGAAACAGAGTAGATTTCACTTTACTGAAATCTTGAAGTCTCTCAAAAATTGTTGCTCAACAGAGAGTGCTGTAAAAAACACTGCAGTGACAGAGACACTATTAACATATAATTTTGCCCAAAACACTCATTACCTAATGCATTAAAATGTAGCGGAACTCAGAAAGTAGCAAGGACACACTAGAGCTTCAATCAGGGAGTAATGTTCAGTAATATTCATATTAATAAAATTATTTAAGTGCCACCCAGCACCTTTCAGAAAAATTAACAGAATGCTTTGGTGTAGAGTTAGCTTGAATTCAGATTTCTTCACTGCAGTTTGCACATTATTTTTCCATTCTTTCTTTTCTTTTGTTTCATTGATTTTAACATTAACAGCGGAAGGAGTTTGTATTAATTACACTTTACCATTCAGCTGATTCAAATGTTTTTCAGCAAACTAAATAATGATGAGCTTTGCTAAAAACATTCAATATTGTACAATTAATCTCTATCCTTCTTGCTATATGTTGAACTGAAGAAAACAATGGGGTTTGGCACACAAAAGCACTGTAGTTTAGCTTCTACATAGATGTGACCTCTGCTGCAGAATTCACCAGAGGCAATAATCAAAGAGACTATATTCCAGCTTGCTGCTGGTTAAATTAAAAAAAAAAAAACATCTATGGCTTTTTTTGTCACAAGACAAAAACATGCATCAACAGAAGCATCAGGTTTAATTGGTGCCTCTAAAAACGATAAATGGCCTACAAAAACATGCTAAAATCACATTAACCATATTATCAATTTTCCTATCACTGTGGACAATCTGTTTTTTAACCTTCTCACTGACGACACGTTGAATGACCAAAAACCTTATGCACCCGATGAGGTCTTTGTTCCATTGTCTCACTGGTGTGCTGGATGGCAAGGATATTGTATGTGTTTGCATTGGAAGTCACTGTTCTCCTGGACTGTCCAACCCTGACGTCTCTCAGCGGAGACTGTTCCAAATAAATCCTCCACAGCAGCCACTCCTGCTCACAGCCAGTTAGTAAAATGTGTTTTTGCTGTTATTGTTGCCTTTGCTGCTGTTGTTTCACCCCGGATAGTGACGGCTGTCAACCGTGTCCATTAGCCGCACACGGCTTTCAAAGCGCAGCCCTTTTCACGGTGACACTTTCCCTGATAAGCCGAGAAAAACAAGTCCCCTCGCCACCGCATGACACGAAGCTGAAAGGCTAAATTCTCCCATGTGTCTGGGCATTAACTGCTGAAGAACACCACCTTTTGTGGAGGCAGATGTGCTGGCCAGGAGGAGGGGGATGACAGATTGCAGTCGTTTGGGCCGCAGCCTAGTTATGGAGTGATAACTAAGTGTCGCTGCCAGTCACAGTCCTCCATCACTTGAGGCGGCCTCCCCCCTAAAGGACACACATTTACAAGATTCACATTTACATTTATTCATTTAGCATGCGCTTTTCTCCAAAGCGACGTACATCTCAGAAAGTACAATGTGTGCATTACGTTAGCAGAAAAAGAGACATACTGTAGTTGCAGACGTGTCATTCTTAAGTACAGTTAGTTTGTTTCATTCCACCATATGAACCAATGTTCATCACACGAGTAGCTGCATAAAATTATCAGGATATCAACGATTCCTGATCATCTTCCTAGTATTTTTTTTTTTTTTTGGGATACGCAAACATTTACATACAGTACATTACAGGAGTAGCGGCTGTGTAAAGGCTTATCCGGGCATGATCATAAAGTTAAAGTGCATGAACATTTACACCTTACATGAGCTTAAGAGATCATGGGCGAAGTGAGTCTGGAAGAGGTGAGTTTTCAGGCCCTTTTCAAATGTGGACAGAGTTTCAGCAGTTCTGAGTGAGAGGGGGAGGTTGTTCCACCACAACGGAGCCAGAACCGAGAACTTCTGTGCTTTACCTTTTGTACATGAGACCACCAAGCGGGCAGAAGTAGAAGAGCGTATCAGTCTGGTTGGGGTGTAGCAGTTTATCAAATCCTGTAAATAGCTGGGAGCAGTTCTACTGATGTATTTGTTAGCCATAACCAGGGTCTTAAATTTGATCCGGGCAGCTATAGGAGGCCAGGGAAGGATGGTAAATAATACTTAAATCAATCTGCTGACTAAAGAAATCTGTCCTTCTACATAACGAAACAAAGATTTTGCAGTGCAAATGAGCTGTTCCAAGTCCATTGTGAGCTGGATAGCGTGGAGCGACAAGGAGGAGATACTGTTAGAGGCCTATCCATGCACCTTCAAAGTATAATTTAGTGTGTGTGTGATTCGGTGATTCTGTTTAAACACTTAGCAGGAGCTAAGCTGAGCGGACGTGCTAAATAGCTTGTTAGCTTCGGCTGTTGCTACTTCAACAAATAGTTCTATATCAGATCTTTTGCCCCTTGAACATCAAATATTTCTAATCTCCTCCGTATTAACAGCCTCAGAGTCATCGATAACATTTAGCAACACGCACAGAAATGCCAGCGCTGCCACACGAAGTAACACATCCCATAAATCAGAAGATGCACGGCTATGTTTCTTTGAAAACACGCTGATTGAAATTCAGCAGAGAAGTTTCGGCAAAGCTGGTAATGGAAATGCTGTACAGGTGAATTAGAGGTGTTGCAACATGCTGTAGCTTTTCAAACACAATTACTTGCCTTACGCAGCAAAAGCGGGACAGTGAACTATTGATCAAGCGCCATCCTGTGATATTCAAAGTGGAAGTCATTTCAGGCAGAATGTGAGTAGGTTGCAGTCTTTTCCTAAATCAAGTATCTCTTGTAAAGTCGTCTTGAGAATCTTGTAATTATCTGGTTTAAGTATTTTTAACTAACACTTACTTAATCTGGCAGCTCATGTGAATGTCATATGTATTAATCAGAACATAGAGAGTCAGTGGGCAGAGCCTGGTCTATTCTGCTTCCATCAAACAGAAACGACACACAGTCTCACACGAACAGAGGATTCCAGCCCTGGTAGTTAATGCTGAGTGTTCCTACACAGCAACACGGCCCATGGTCATCTTTTAATGGTATGGCGTTTAAAATTATACTGGATCATTTTCTAAGTGTCCTGTATGAATGTTGTGAAAATGTCAAAATCACAATAAAACCTGGGGGCATGGTGGCACGATGAGTTGGCCTGGGTCCTGCTCTCCAGTAGGTCGGGGGTTCAAGTCCCGCTTGGGGTGCCTTGTGACGGACTGGCGTCCCGTCCTGGGTGTGTCCCCTCCAGCCTTATGCCCTGTGTTGCCAAGTTAGGCTCCGGTTCCCCGCGACCCCATATGGGACAAGCGGTTCAGACTGTGTGTGTATGTGTAAAATACCCTGATGACATTGGACAAATCTTGTTAAATGTAGCCTTCTTTCAGGTCAGCATAGTAAAATTGGGCTGAAAGTTCAAGAGAGCTAAATAATGATCATTCTAGACAAAACAGAGAGCTTTTCATGCACCTGAAAAAACTGTAAATCTTTGAGATAGTTTTAATGTTCTTGGGTTACTAAAACTTGATTTATAGAGATTGTCATACAGGACCATTAAAAAATACTGAATAGGAAAACATTAAGAAACAACACTAACAAATGTAAATTTACATAATTTACATTTATTGTTGTAGCAATTACATGTCATCTGTTGCTGGAGGAAACCAACTTTCACAGATTATACAAATATCTTAAGGAAATTATAAACTCCAATAGACCATCCATTATTTGGTAGTCCAGCATGATACTATCTGTGAATAATTATTTATTAATTTTGAAATGCACGTAATGTACGCTTACAGACACCTCTATTCATGGAATAACAGAGTGGTTTAAAGCCACCACTAGATGGCAAAGTTAAAGGACTGAATGTATGGTCACATAATTCCCATTTGCTTCACATAAGCATTTGAACAAGGAATTCCATAGCTATCTATTAAACCTTAGCTGCAGAAATAATAACTTTGCCAAACATGCTAGGGGTTTTTTTTTCTAACACAGACCTTCATCACAAAATATAAAGAAGGTAGAATGCAAAAGTATTTTTTTTCAGGAGGGTGCAAAAATACCAAGACTAACAAGAGCAATATCTCACTACACTTTCTAATCTATACACATGCTCATCTTCTTCACAAAATTCAGTTGCTGTTTATTCATTGTGTTCCACAATACCTTAATCTCATGATACTTTTACACTGTAAGCGGTGGTTAATGGGTGTGGATCGACTGAACATTAAACTGAGTGTAAGTTTTTAGTAAGGATAGCATGGTACAAAGTAGGACATATTCAGTACCATGTGAGCCACCCATGGTGTTGGGGCTGCTTAATTATTAGCTCTTGTTGTAGTACCGCCACAGTACACAATGCATTACATTATAGATGATCCTGCCACGAAAGACAAAACATAGCAGGGGCTAGCACTGTTTCCACGTGGCACTTGGACTGTGGTGCCAGTCCTGGCAGCTGTGCCTCTGCATTTCTGTGGGTCTCCACTGCGTCATCCGGTTTCCTTACAAAGTCATGCTAGATTGCCCATGTAGTAGTGTGTGAACCCTGTGTGATCTAGCATCCTTTCCAAGGCTGGTTTTTGCCCTGTACCTGATATTGTTGAGAAAGTGAATTTAAGAGACAGACGAATTCAAGGACAACATGATGACCATACCAGTGAAGCACTAACCCTATACCCTATATATAAATTCACACACACACTGGCTGAAACCACTTGTCCCAAGTGAGGTTGCAGCAAGCTGAAGCCTAACCTGGCAACACAGGGCATAAGGCTGGAGGGAGAGGGGACACACCCAGGACAGGACGCCAGTCTATCACAAGGCACCCCAAGCGGGACTCGAACCCCAGACCCACCAGAGAGCAGGACCTGGCCAAACCCGCTGTGCCCCTGCACCCCCCAGCCATGTAAATTCAAAGATCTTTACTAGCCCAAATTGCAGGAATTTAACAAAAGGAGCCAAATCCAAACTCTAGGTGTAATAGTCATAAGCTATGTGAAGTGTACATAAACATTTATCTAAGGGAAGCACTTTTGTAAATAATTTTGATAGATTTACATGTATTAATTTAGCACATGCTTTTCTGCAAAGCGATGCACAACTCAGAGTAAACCAAAAGTGCATTTCTTAGCAGGCAGACCTTTAGATGCAGAAACATTAAATTTTTCTGATGTTATAGTTTTTCCTAGCACCCATTTTTCAATTACCTGCCTATAGCACTGAGTCTGACAAGAAATACAAGGTGATCTTGACAGATGGTGTGATGCAAATGTATGTAGCTGTTCAGAGATCAGAGAGAAGCCTGCGTTTTGAGACTCTTCTTGAATGCTGAAAGGGATTCAGCAGCTCTGAGGTATAGGCAGAGTTCATTACACCACATTGCAGACAAAATTGATAAACTGCAGGACTTCAGTTTCTGAGAGAATTTTGTTTCTCCATTGCACACTAACGCCACTCAAATTTCACACCTGCACATACACCAATCAGCTGCAACATTAAACAACCTAATATTGTATAGGTCCCCCTCATGCCGGCAAAACAGCTCTGACCTGTCGAGGCATGGACTCCACAAGACCTCTGAAGGTGTCCTGTGGTATCTGGCACGAAGATGTTAGTAGCAGGTCCTTTAAGTTCTGTAAGCTGCAAGATAGGGCCTCCATGTATTGGACTTGTGGATGGATCTCCATGAATCTGTGGGATGCTTGATCGGATTGAGATCTGGCGAATTTGGAGGCCAAGTCAACAACTTGAACTCTTTGTGATGTTCCTGAAACCACATACACACACACAGAGTCTGTAGGTGATACATGTCAAAGTAACACCCACATGAATGCCAGGACCCAAGGTTTCCCAGCAGAACATTGCCCAGAGCATCACACTGCCTCCACCGGCTTGCCTTCTTCCCATAGTGCATCCTGCTGCCATCTCTTCCCCAGGTAAATGACACACACAGCCGTCCACATAATATAAAAGGAAATGTGATTCATCAGATCATACCAGCTTTTTTCATTGCCTCATGATCCAGTTCGGATGCTCACGTGCCCATTGTACGTGCTTTCGGCGATGTACAGGGGTCTGTATAGGCACTCTGGTAACCCCATATGCAGCAAGCTCTGATGCACTGTGTGTTTTGATACCTTTCTATCATGGCCAGCATTAAGGTTTTCAACAATTTGTGCTACCGTAGCTCTTCTGTGGGATTGGACCAGATGGACTGGCCTTCGCTCCCCACGCACATCAGTGAGCCTTGGGCACCCATGATCCTGTCACCGGTTCACCGGTTGTCCTTCCTTGGTCTACTTTTGGTAGGTGCTAACCACTGCATACCAGGAAACTCCACAACATATGCTGTTTTGGAGATGCTCTGACCCAGTCATCTAGCCATCACAATTTGGCCCTTGTCAAAGTCACTCAAATCCTTACGCTTGCCCATTTTCCCTGCTTCCAACGCATCAAATTCAAGAACTGACTGCTCACTTGTTGCCGAATATATCCCACCCCTTTACAGGTGCCATTCTAACAAGATAATCAATGTTATTCACTTCTCCTGTCAGTGGTTTTAATGTTGTGGCTGATTGGTGTATAACACAATTAGGAATTTACATCTTATTAATATTCATTCAAGACATGAGAAATTAAAATGGTTAAGCAAAATATCTTTCATATCTCAGTTTTGCATTCCAGGCAAAGAAAGGCCAATACAAGACACAGAAAGTTTGAGAAGCTATTTGTCACCAGAATGACATCCTGGGGACACGCAATGGCACGCAGAGCACACATTAGACTTCCAGCCCTGAGCACTTTGATGGTCACGGCTCACTTATTTTTCTCCCTAACTGCACAACCAAATTGAGTTGCTGTAATTATGAAATGGAGACTAGAGAAATGAAACCAGCCCTGTGGCCATGTGCCCAAACTGACAAACCTAAAGCTCCACTTTTCCTTGCTCATCCCCAGAGTACAGACACATTAATTACTTTAAAAATTGACTGCAATGACATTGTACTGATCAGCCAGAAAACTGGGCTAAGCAAAGTTGATTTCACTCTAAGGATGGGGAAGGGACATATGCATAGTACAGTAATAAGGTGGATGTCTGTGCAGAGACCAAGATAAATATACATACATCCAATTCAAGAAGAGCATTGTGTGCACTGCCCAGACTGTTGGCAATAACCCATTTTCCTGTGCTAAAAGGGGACTGCTGCAGTGGGTGTCACATTGTCTGCACATGGTCTTCAGGGCGAAAAGCAAGATGGGCAGCTGAAAGCACACAGGTTCAGCTGTGCTGTGCATGTCTTCTCGGGGCCAGACGACCACAATAACTGCCACCCACTTCCTGCACATCTGGACAGAAGATATGTTCTAGAAAAAAAGCCCCAGGAAACTTTGTAGTAGCACTAGTTCATGTCTGGATGACCTTGACTTGATCTGGACTCTTCCATGACCGTATCTTCCTGTGTTGGCACTTATATGTTCTAAAAACAGTGGAGCAAGGACCTACATGTCCCCAACTTCATTGTCCCTTAAATGTGTAAACATTTGCTTTTGAGATGATCACCTGTACAATATATTCGACTGGTTGGATGGCTGGGGGGGGCAAGTATTCAGAAGTTAGAAATGATTCCAAATGAAGAGTAGTACTTGTATTCTCTTATATTTATGACATTCTTACTCTGCCTCAGAGCCTTAACTTTTGACATACTGAAGTCCAAAACAAATGGGATCAATATTCCTCCTTTTGGACTCGAGTTTTAATCTGCCTTGGGATGGAGCCTCCATTGTTGCCATCCAGGGTCCATCATACCTCAGATCAGTGTCACGTCCCCTCAGTGTATAAATGGGATCCAAGGCCTTTTATGTATGTGACAATGACTTTGAGGATTATTCAAGATCTGGTTTGCAAACAAACAGAAAATTCCCCTTGCTTGCTTTGAAAGGTGCCTCCTCCTGGCCCCATGGTGGGCTAGCACTAGACCCTACTGCTGGGGATTCCCAGAAGAGTTCCTTGCCTAACTGGGACAGTAGAGGCATATCCTTAGGAACGATGACACTAAGCCCCCGCACAGCACGCCTTGTCAGGTTGCAGTGGAGACAGATCATCATCAAGGCAGGAGCAAAACACTGCTTCAAAGCGCTCGGCTGTCTGAAAAAGCACTTGCCAGAGGTACAAGCAGACTAACTGGGGAGGGGAGTGTAGAGCTGTGCTTTTATATCTTTCGCCAAACATTCTACATGACGGTTAGCAAGGTGTCACACCGGGACAAACGGTTCAGTAACCATGCCTTCAGTTCATCTTGCTGGAACGCATCCAATCTGCACCCATTTCAGATTCCAATCTGTTCTCATCATCCTCACAAGAAACGTACCTTTTAGCCCATTAGTGCATCGCTGCAATAGCCCCACATTCGCGGACAACACAATTACCCTTTCAAGAGAAACACAGCAGTCCGCACAAACCTCCCCGACTCAGAACACTTTGCTCTGGAAGGGATGGTACCTGCCATTTCCATACTGCAGTGTGGTACACAGGATGGATGACCAGCAGCACCAGCAATTGCCTTTGGTGTGTCTTTTAATGTCTATGATAGTCTAAAGGAATCACTGCCTTGCACCTATTTTTATTACTTTAGAAATACTACACAGCATGGTGTAAACAGAAACAATGGCACCCCGCTGAAACAAATATCACTCCCACAAATACTACCAGGGGCTTAGTGGTCCTGAGATGCTATACATTCGTTGCGTTGAGGGCTACGCTGAGACAGTCAAGTTAGAATGTCTGTGAGCAGCAGTGTTAAGAAACAGTGCTGTAAAGACCTTGCTGTAAATGTGATCTGAAATAAAAGCAAGCCCTCCTGACCCCTGAGGCCACAAACATGAATCTGCAGTGATTCCCTGTTGCTCCATATTTGCTGACAAGGAAGGCTCGTGCTCAGCAGACTGTGTGTGCTAATCGCGAAGGTGGAACAAAAATCCCACCATGTCTAGCCGCCAGAAGTCCCACGTAACCTTGTTAAACGTGACCTTGAATCCACCTCTTCTCCTTTTTCAACTCCTCTTTCAGTAGGATGCTGTCAGCCTTTGACCAGAGACTGGGTTCCCTGATGATTAACTCGATGATCCATGAACGCAATTACTCGCCTTACACAACAAAAGGTGAACAAATCACCTTTTACTCTATGATATCCACGTTGTGAAGTTTTTTACCTTAGTATTTGTCTTGCACGTGGGGGGGGGGTTGTATGAGGATGCTTGCTGTGCTCATCATTCAAGTATTAATTTACAAGTAGAGGAGCAAGGCTTTTATTGAAAGACTGCAGAATATGAATAATGCATTTCTTTTGCAGGGAGCATGGCCAAAATGTGAATGTGTGTACGGTACTGTAATGTGAAAGAGCGAGTTTGAGGGCATACGCACAGATACGCACAGCACTTGCTCTGCGCGGAAGCAGCTGCGTACCGGTGCACCGGGCATATTCACCTGCTGTTTTCATCCAGCCTCTCGAGTTGTGTGTAGCGAGAAGGTGCTTTCTTGGCAAATGACCATTTCCAGAGGTTCCCCTGTGGTCTCCAACTGATTGACCGAGTGGAAAAGAGACAGTGAACAGTGTTTACATGCCGGCTCCTGCCAAGACCCACAGTCCACATGCAGGCCTGTGGATGTAATCATTATTAACCAATGCCAAATAAATACAGATTATTAAGTAGGTTTTGGAATCTAAGAACACATATGGTTAGAGTTAGAGAAGCAGGGCCTTGTCATCTGCTCTCCCCTTTCCCCAGACTAATCATTTTCATCATTTATCGCTCTAGGGTTGATGTGAAATAAAAGAAGGATATTTTATGCAGCACCTCCACATGTCCCTTTAATTTAAGACTGGGGCATTTATATTTCAACAAAATGCCATGGTTGACATGCTGGTAAGTAGCCAGCATGACTAATCATCAGAACTACTGACAGCCATATAGAAAACGCCAAACAGAAACTCAGGGATCATGTGGCAATTGACATAACAGCAATGGTTCCTCTTAATTACAATGCTGCATACTCATATATACAGACACACATATTGTTTCCATCATACTCATGGGACAGACTCAGGAACAAAAGATTAACTGTTTAAGAACTCTCTTTTGTCTGTAACGGTGTCTTGTCAGATAGAGGAAATCACAAAGGGACCCCCTTTCTTGTCTTTCAGACCCATGCCACTGCACTTCTTAAACAATTCCATGAATCATTGAGTCTGCAGCCAGCAAACGATTAATTTTTGGCAGAATTGTCTTGCACCAAACGGTGCAGAGGTACATGATGGAAGACAAGTTTATAGATCATACTTATATTTATTCATTTAGCTGACACCTTTTTCCAACAGAACTTACAATGTTAAATTATCGAAAATTATTTACCCATTTGTACAAGTGAGTGATTTTACTAGAATGACTAAGGGTGATTACCTTGCTCAAGAGTACTATAGCAGTAGGGGAGATTCAAAGCGGCAACCTTCAGGCCCAAAGGCAGCAGCTCGAACCAATAAGCTATCAGATGACCAATATGGTAATGCAGAAAAAGGGCAATCCGTTTAGCCAAACTGTAATATGTTAACAACAGTATGTTAAAAAGATGAATTACATCACGTGCTGGAGTGTTTGATTTTGAAATGTTGGCAGTATACGTGAGGAATTAGTCAAGAACCTAAAGGAGAACACTAGTGATGGGAAAGTGACATTACACACTTCACTCAAAAATGTAGCAGTAACTACCCTACAGAAGGTCTGGGTACAGATGAGCATGAAAATAAAGGTAATAACAAACAAAATATGTGTGGCCACATGTTTTGTTTAGAAAGGAAACTGAAAAACACAAAGGCTTAAAGGAATACTCGAGCGTAGACATTTGTACAGTAAGTGCACTGTGGAATCCAAAGATGTGACAGAAAATTGAAGTTTGCTGATTCAGTTAATGATATACCAAAAAGTACGATAACAAAGCCTCCAAGCTCAGTGTAACGTCAGAACACAGTGACAAATGGATGGTTCCTGACCCTACAGACCAGCAGAACTGTGAACCTAGCACAGTGAAATCTCTCTAAACTTGAAGGGGTACAGTGCGTGACTTCAGATCCACCCTTGCTGATAGAGATGCAAGTTGAAACATCTTCTGCCGCCTGACAGAGGCAATCCACGCTCCAAGGTTATGCTTTTGAAGAAGTCTAAGTGTTGCTGCAGCTGGTGTCAGGTTGTGGGTGCTGCAGATTACAAGGGCGAGGAGGCGGAACCACAGAAGCAAGCCTCGTCACCCCAGACTCTCACGTTCCACTGCTTCCTGTCTCAGACACAAAGCTGCCGGTCACGGCCGCTTCCCGCTCCTCGCTCCGGTGCTCTCCTTGCCCCTTAATAACATCTCACTCCCAAGGGAGTACAAACAGCTCCATTTCACAGGCATGGAACATGGGCCCATCACAAGAAGAGGGCTTATGCTGCTCTGTCTCAAAAATCACCCGCTCAATTCCATCGTCTGCCAAAGCGGAAATAAAGCCATCACAATGCCAAGTGAAATCAGAACGTGTGCATCTAGTGCCAAGAATACTTATGGCACATGTGTAAAACATCAAACGGCCACAACGGTTGTAGTACGTCTCACATTCACAGGCATTGCCAGCTTGCTCCCATGGAGATATGAAACATACAACAGATTAAAGTGGTACTTCCACCACTCCACCCAACAACACACCACCGACAAATGGATCTTTCAAAGCTAGCTGGTAGCGTACTGGCTAAAGAAGTGGATTTAGAATCAGGAAGGTACACGTTTATATCATTGGAGGATCCCTTCTGCTGTCCTTTTTAGTACTATACCCAGTATTACATCTATAAAGCATATATACTTTACGTTATGTAAATAGACTGTATAACTTGAAAGTTACTTTACATATAAAGTTAGATTGTGTTCACTGCGCATGGATTATATGACTGACAGCACTAAATACAGTTTAGAAATCACTAACATCTCTCTACTGCTGTACGTTCTAGTGCAAGGGCAACCAGAATTTACAAAGGTTGCCTAATAAATGACCAGAACACTTGCCTGGTTTGCACGCCCCACTTATTTGCTGTCGCAGGAAAACTCAGGGTACATACAAAGATAATAAAATAGCAAGATTAACAAAATCACAGAATTTTGGGGGAAATACTTTAAAATAATCACCAGACATCTGTAACACCGAATAAGTTAGCCCCCGACATAGGAATTCATTCTAATTTACTACAAAGAGAGATTTATGACTAAAGTCAGGTTAAGAATTGCTTCGAAAGAGTGTTTGAGGCTAGACTGGTTCAAAGTCCCCTTTGTGGAGGTGAAGGACACTTTGAGATGTGTGCCTCTAAGACCTAAGTGTCTTTCAGAGGTGCTCACAGCCAGTTTGTGCTCTTTCCCACCCAGACGCAGCCAGGACAGATGGTAATGCTTCCTCCACAGGACGTTCAATTCTTCTGTGTATCTGAACATTACATTCATGTGGAGATGTGTCAGAAGCCTTGGTAGCGCAAGGGTGTCACCAGCAGGAAGGCTATAACTGCCCTGAATATGAATAGACTCGAAAAATAAGGCCCACAACCTATACACAGCACAGACTCTCATTTCTCATTACCACTTTCTTGCTTTACCATCTATTAGTTTTCTATTTTTTGTGGCACAGAAGTGAAACTGATAGAGAACCATATAGGTTTCGGACACAGATTGAGTTGCCAATTCAGCTGCCTGAAGGGGTTCTGCTGTAGCACTGGTGCATAAATGGGTTAGAACCCTGACTTTGGATCAGCGTGTTAGCTAAAGGAAACACATATGGAACAAGAACATATAAAAAATGCAAAAAGAAAAACACTTGTGTAGGTTAACAATTTGACATTGAAAAAGTTGGCATGAGATATTTTATTCTGTCAAAAAGAATCAGCTTACAGTACATTGTTAAATACATAATTTCTCATGAAAGATCTTTATATTTATTTTGTATTTTGTCATTGTTTAGTACTTTACTGTACAAACTGAAGACATATGTCAGTTAGCAAAAAAAAAAAAAAATCTTTTATATTGTGTTCTTAACACCAACACAAAATTGTCATAATTGTTATACTCTTGTATAACAAAAACATACATACTTAAAGCTGCAACAATTTAAAAACTAATAATGTATAGCAATTGTCCAGCACCATAAAATACCTTTAGTGGCAAGTTTGTGTACCAAAAAATCTGTGCAACTACAAACAGATGTACAGTACAAGAATATTAAAAGACTATTGACAATACATCAGTAAGATGAAGTAAATAGCAAGTTATTGAAAAGTTAAGGCAGATACATTTCTACATTAAATATTCATAACAGACAAGATCACAAGAACAAAGACAGAAAGACAGAACCGCGACAAAGAAAATCACATCATTCGAAACATAGCTGTGCGCTCCAGTCTTGACTCCGTATAGCACCACTGCATCTCATAGCCTGGCTGGAGCCCTGAGGACCCCATGTCAAACAGCTGTGGGGCAATCATGTAAGTCATGCTTCATTTACATGTTTTTCCACAATTCTTCTCTGTAGTTCCCCTATGGTACATGACTGGTCCCTTTGCACACTGCTCTCAGCCTCCCTCAGGCCATGGATGTGGAATATCTACTGTAGTAACCTTGCCATTCTGCAAGCCCAGCTGCTTCAAAGACCTGTGCTTAAAATCCGCCCAAAAAAAACCCACAATATCTGAACCAGAAACCATGATGTGCCAACCTCTTTTGATCCAGGATCTTTCATTGAACATATCTGACCAAAGCTCTAACTTTTCAAATATCCACCTAGGAGAAGAAACACAATGAGCTGCTATAGCCAATCTCATGGCACAGTGGAGTACTGAGCTGGCTCACTCACACAGAGCATGAATACTAATGTACCAACTTAGTAGAGTGAATTAGTCAGGTAGCATACACACTTTGGATATCTCAGTCAGCAAATGTGTAATTAGTGTATGTTAAAGTCACGATATGCTCTTCTGATATCCATAAAAAAAAAAAAATTAGAGAAAAGTTGCATCAGATATTTTTAGACTGACACTCAAGGCAGAATGAGTATGATAACGATCAAAAAAGAACCACATCATATCCAGCATCTAATAACACTTGAGAATCCACAGGTTTATTCTTATGGAGTATGATCAATGAACCCAACAAGTTGTTCGGATATTTCACCGAGTTCTGCACTCTGTTATATGTAAAAGGTACTGTATCCAGATCACTAGCACTGGGTACCTGTAAACTCTCATAAATCACTTATCTGTTTTATTTCTGCCAGAACCTATTTTTGGATACTGCAAAGTGCAACGGAGTATATGAATCAAACATATGAACAGGAAAGAGAACATTAATGGTTAACATTTAATGAATAGCTATGGGGTCAAATGACTCTAGAACAACTCAGAATGGATCTTAATTCGGTATAAAATTAATGATCAAGCAACTGTGACATGAATTTACTGGAAGAAGAAAAACAGACTAGGGATAAGTAAAACTCTTCAGTGTATGTCTACCTTTCTTCTTAGAGGCACAATTGGTTCACAGCAAGATTATGACCAAGAGCACTAAGTGGAAAGTATAGCAAGCATGTCTGAGATCCACAGGTGATGTCGGGGCCACATGACCACTAACAATGGTCATACATGGGAAAGTGTTCAGGACATATGAAGATGGCAGTTGTCAAATTGTTGAAGACTAGGCCTAGTCGGTATGAAGTAGTCTTTCCTTCACTGCCAAACCACTTCAATGAATAGCCCTACAAATGCATGGCTTTGACATAAGGCACCATAGAAAGCTTTTTCTGTTGCATGTGAACTGCTAAAACTATATAATATGTAATAATCTATAAGTCATTATAAGTAATTTATAGGCGGCATGGTGAGTAGTGCTGCTGTCTCACAAAGCCTGGGTGGTGCGAGAGGACGTGGGTTCGATTCTCACTCACAGTCTGTGTGGTGTTTGCATGTTCTCTGTGTGGGTTTCCTCTGAGTGCTCTGGTTTCCTCCCACAGTCTAAAAGACATGCTGTTCAGGTTCCCCCATAGTGTGTGAGTGATGGAGAGAGTGTGTGTGTGTGTTCCACTGATGTATGGATGACTGACCCATTGTAAGTAGTGTATCTAGCAGTGTAAGTTACCCTAGTGAATATGGTATGTGGGCTCATAACACTACATAGAGTTCATTGGAAGTTGCTTTGGAGAAAAGGGTCTGCTAAATGAATAAATGTAATTCATTATTGCCTGAAATTTCAACCATTTAAGTGAGTGGCTGTTTGTAAAGGCTTCTCTCCCGTAGGAAGGAGAGAGAAATGAAATAAAGTTCAGACCCTGGAGCCAGATTCCGACAGAAGGCATAAGATGAGGTTGGCACATGCGGGGCAAGAAGGACCTTGCACTGTTTACTGGATGGTTTTGGGCAAGAACATATCTTGTTTCTCAACTCAATCCATTTCATGCCCAAAAAGTTTCAGACCACTACCTCAAGAGATGTTATTCGTTTCAACAAGGCAGACATGCTACATGTGTTAAATGAGGTTTCTAGAAGACATTTCGCTGACTAGGTCAGGAAACGTTGGGTCCCTGTTGTGATACAATTATACAAAAGTCTCTTAGCTTGTTTAACGGACAACAAAAGAAGCAATGACAAGAAGAGCGACCGCCACTGTAGCACTCCAAACGAGTGAAGAGAAAATGTAAAGGAAACGTGTCTTTGTCTCACGTTGGTCTACTAGCCATCCAGTGGCTTGTGGAAGTCAGAGGCCGCTGCTTGCCGTGATGAAAAGAAGCCACGTCAAGCAGCTGTACAAATACTTTTCCTGGTAAAGAGGCTCCTTAAGATGATCTCCTCAAGGCACTAATGTAATTAACTTTGGTTTTACAGCAAGAACTAGGAATAACAACAATTAAAAAAAAAAAATAAAATTAAAGGTTCAAGTCATCATAAAAATGGTAAGCTTTGGTTTCCACTTTTATGTTGTCTGTCACTGTAGCTATTTTGTAAAATTTAAACCACTATGTTTTATGAAACTTGCATAACAAAAACAACAACAACAGCAACCTCTGCAACAATGGCGCAACACCCACGAGTGTCATTAACTCTTTAGGGGAATTTTGTTTGCATAAAAGTCTCTGCACGTCTGGCAGCAGCGCTGGTACCACCGCATGTCCTGGCAGAGGTTCTTCTCGCGGACGACCCGGCAGTAGACAGTCCACTGGTCCCCCGTGCACTTGTATGTCAGAGCAGCTGAAGGGGAGCGAGACCCAACGTAAGCATGAACCAGGCTAAATGCTTCCTGATGCAGTTCTAGGTTTTCATATGAAATGAACACAACTTTTGCTTTACTTTAAAAGAAGCCCACCAAAAACCATCACAAAATTCGAGTGGCTTAAACGCTTCCTGTAATTAGCACTGCGAGGTAAATCACAGTGCGATCTTGATTGGCCTCAACTTTTTATGACAAATTAGTTTTTTTCTCCTCAAGAGTTCACATTTTCAGCTTTTAGACTAAATTGCTCTGCTACTTTTTTCTCGCGCCCTCCATAATATAAATGATAACAATCTGAGCCTCAGAGTAGCTTTAAAAGGGAGCACATTCATTTCCTTGAGCAATCAGGAAATTTTGACAGCTTACCAAGGCGCGGAGAAGTGATGGTGTTTACGTTGACTTTTTCATTACATGCCCCCTGGTGGCACTGTCTGTAAGCTGGAGGTTTCAAGACCCCTGGACAGTCGCTGCCATGGCGCCCAGTGATTCGATGCATGCACTGGACAACCCTGGACTGCAGGCCCCTCCCGCAGGAAGATGAGCACTAAAACAGATAATGTGTTAGTGTCAAGGCAAAAATCTGCACATCTGCCCTGCCCATAATAGATGCTAAAGACCTACTATAATTTCCTGCAATACTACTCTTGTAATCGCACACTACTTGAGAAAAGGACATAAATACTGCACTGTCACTCCAGATCGGTGCATTAATTTAATTAAATAATGAAAGTAATATATATATAAGAAGAATCTTATATATAATAAGAATTTTATATATAAAAATCACATATCTTAAGATTTCATTAATTTCATTGACATATGTAAAAATTATGAGTAAAAATATGTTAGTATGTAGATGTGCTTAACAAATGAAACTATTTTTTTTTTTTTTAACCTTCAGCACTTTTGTCCAAGGTGAAATAAACATTTTTTAATCCACTTTTCTGTTACGTACAGATTTTTTTAGATATTGAAAGGTAATGGACCCTGTCAGGGTAATGGCTGACATCTTTAATGGTTTAATTAATGGAATGATTTAATGATTAAGTGTGCCCGTCTTCTGTGCTAATTTAACTGATTATCCATGTGAGGTAGTGGGTCCCTTTCGTTCCAGTTGGTGTAATTGGTGAAAATAAGCAGTTATTCACCATCAACAGGAAGAACATAAAGATTTCATACACGGATGAGCGATATGAGTACGTGAATTCTAAATCACACTTCTCGGCTGCTAGGACATTATAGACTTACGATCAATTTTATGTTACTTTAAAAAAAACCTGGAAAGTCATAATACAAACAAAAATAAAATACAAATTGACAAAATTTACAAAATGTAATTAATTAAAACGTGTAGTTTACACTTACCGTGTATTGCCAATACTGTCTTAGAATGTACAGCAGCTTTTTTACTTTACTGTCCACTTGGTTTTATATAATGCAGCATGTTTAAATCCGTGTTATACATCTAGTTTGTTTTTGTTGCTTTTCGTGGCAGAATGAGCAGAGCAGCACTGGAGAATACACATGTAACCAACAGTTTGTGTAAATTATTTACTTTCATATAGTGAAAGTATACGGTCAATTTTGTGAAGTACTGAAATGATTAGTAACTGTATATATTAGTGTTTTTCCGGTCTCTCAATCTGTCTTTAGACAAAAGCCACATCAGTATATTCACACCACTCCATCCAGCTAAGTATAACAGTATGTAGGCTACATCATTTATAGAATTATAGGAGTAAGCTGTGTGAATGCTGGGAAAACCACCGTTTGTACAGCTCAGAACAGCTTGAACCATGTTTTCCCCTCTTTCGCAGGCCTCTCGTTAAAAACCACAGACAAATCACCCACCATAATCTGGCATGTTACAGGCAGAAACGTGACTCCATAACATACTGATGACACCTTGCCAACACACAGACCCTTTAGATGTCAAGACTTCCCAACATGCACTGCCAAGGGGATGAAGCCTGCTAGATGAAGGTACAGTGTGTTCTTTGATGGGGTTCTTTCGTAGGGAACACTGCTCACGTCTCCTCAGGCTGGTTCAGTCACACCTAGCTTCCACAGGATGTACTCAGTTCCACTGCGTAAAAGACTGCGCATGCGAGATTCACCCAGTGTCGACACATAAAGGTATTATTATGAAAAAAATGTGTTAACTATAATACTGGAAAATGGTCAAACAAGTTGAGGGACAGAAGAACCTGCCTGTCAGTAATAAAATTGGGCAGCACGGTGGCACAGTGAGTAGCGCTGCTGTCTCCTAGCGCCTTGGTGGTGCAAGAGAACGTGGGTTCAATCCCTTCTCAGTCTGTGTGGAGTTTGCATGTTGCCTGCGTGGGTTTCCTCCGGGTGCTCTGGTTTCCTCCCACACTCCAATGACATGCTGTTCAGGTCCCCCATAGTTTGTGAGTGACACAGAGAGTGTGCTCCACTGATGTATGGATGAGTGACCCAGTGTATGTAGTGTATCTAGCAGTGTAAGTTACCCTGGTGAATAAGGTGTGTGGGCTAGTAACACTACACAGTATCCATTGTAAGTTGCTTTGGAAAAAAGCATCAAGTAAGTGAATAAATGTAAAATTTTTAAGCACAAGTTAAAGTATGTTAGTGAAAAAAGAGCACAGTTAAAACCTCACTTATAAATGTAGATGTCTTTACTAACAGTGGGTTTTAGAATTGCATTAGCAGTATTTAAAATGTGCTGGTCAATAATATGTTAATCATACTCATTCCTCATCACGTATGCGAACACAGTCTCCTGTTACTTGATATTTATGTTTACAGTCTGAAGATATGCAGTGACCCAGGACAAGAATTATAAAATGTGATTATATGGCCAAGTGTAACTTCCACATATGACCATGGTTCGCATACGCACTCATGGGAATGATGCAGGATACGCATTTAGTGCCAAAAATTAGAACGGTAGATTCAAACTACACAGTTCTGTAAGAGAAAGACATATTAATGGTGCACTTCATTACTTTTATCATTTCTGAGGAAAGAAAGTACACAAAGTAGATTAATTTGTTGACAAAGTTATACACTTTCCACAGAATCAAATCTGCCAATTGGAAAGATATGATTATATCTTTAATAAATGCCCAGCACAATTATTAAAAAAGAATGTGCTGATCTAAATGTCATTTTAATGTGCTGTAATAACCTTATCTTTTAACAGTGCAGGGGATGCAAATCAATCAGTATGGCACCTTGCCTTTGGGGTATTGCAACTGAGAGCACAGCATGAAATTTAAGTACTTAGACAAGGTTATTGGAAAATAAATAAACAAACAAACAAACAAATAAATAAATAAATAAATAAATAAAACAAACACTTGACCAGACGAGAACATGCCAGTTCCCCACTGAAAATTTACAGTACACAGCAGGAACCATGCCGAAAACATAGGGAGAAGCGCTTTCTTGTTCTGACAGTCCTATATGGTTAAAAACTGCCTCCCAAAAACTAGCAGAAAAAAATGAAGCAACACAGAGCACAGATTATTCTGATGGAAATTGAAATTTGCTGGAGTAGCACACATTTCACACCACCATCATATAGACAGGAACGCACAGCATTCTGCTTAATCAAACCTGCATTAAGCGGTTCAAACGCCAAACAGGAACCTGCAGCAATATAAACGTACGCAAATGCCATTTCATCACGCAGCCAGTTCAGGCAGACAGACGTTGTGTGCTTACAGTTTCCTGCGTTTAAGTTAATTTTGTGCAACTGGATAAATGCTGAAATGTTTCGATCCAGCACGGTTGCGAGCGACTGATGAATTCCGTTTTCCCAGTTCTGTCGCCAGCAGCGCTATGCACGGAGAGCATCTGGAGACTGGGTTTCTTTCAGCCCGTTTAATGGCTATCTGCAATTTGCAGAAGGAGCACACAATGTAGCACAATTCTCACCAGCTAATCTTGTTAAAAGTGAATCTGCTGGCAGTAATCTTCTCTAATCCCTTCATCAGGTCTCATGGCAGTGTGTCATTAGCATGAGTTATGCCATTGCAGGACTCAACTGATGCACTGGGCGCTGGCATATCACCTCGGTTTGGACTCCACCGTGGGACCAAGTGAGGAAAAGATGCGGTTTAAACCACAGATAGAAGGTATTGCATGAGCTCCTTTGAAATGGGGGGAAGAAGAAAAAAAAAAAAAAAGAGCTATTTACTCATATTCTCTCCAAACACACAGTGCTGGATGTCCTTCACTGGCTGTGCAAACATACTTCAGTGACAGGCAGGAATTTAATGAAAGTGGACTCCAACACATCTGTGACTCCAGACACAGTGAACTAGGATGCTCGTGCCAGAGCAAAGTATGACTTCAGATGGAAATGACTGCTTCCAATAATCAGTCGGAAGAGTCTGGCGCCAAAGTGCAGGGACTTTTTAATTATTTTAGGAGAGTGGCATTGTAGTAACATAACACCTGATTAGACCCCTGCTTTACTGCACTGCTGGCCCTGACTTTGCAGTTTAGCCGTTCAGCTGTTTGAATCACAACCTTCAAAAACTCCTCAGCGTCCACAGAACGACAAAAACAGATGTGGCCGCAAGGCCTGTGCTGAGACGTCGAGATCCCCACCTTCTGCAGAGGCAATGTGGGAGACATAAACCCCTACTTCACTTTCTCAAAGCGAGAAACGCATTTCATGGACCCTTTCCGCCCCAGCAGCAGTGACCCCGAGACTTGCGCTTGGCATGTGTTCTTAACAGTCAGCCATAAAACGTAATATTGAATTGCAAGCGCTCAAAAACAGAACACAACACTTGCAGCACTGGCAGGTAATGTGTCCACCATGAAAGCTTTCAAGTTTACAGCACAGGAAATGGCAATACAATTTGTCAGGTCTCTGGGCAAATTAATAGTACTATTAATTTCAATAAGCAAACACCACACATGCAAGAAATATCAGGTTAATATAAACACTTCGGTACTTGTATTTTTTGAATGCTGCATTGCTGTATTCCATACAAACTTTTGCAAAATGTACATACTACACATTCTCATATGGTGGGCATCTACCATGTAATTTTAACCCAAATGAAAAATGTCTAATAGATTTTTCCAGTGACAAATATTAAGGAAAATACATTTTAACCTGGCAGTTGGCTTCTGAAACTGTTATAGTCATACAATTTCAGCTAAAAACTGAAATGTAATTCATAAAAACAAGACATTTGGTGATTTTGTACATTCACTGATAGACTGTGCATTCCAACAAGAATATTTCTATATTACTGTGCTTGCTGGGTCTTCATACATTGTAGATAAGAAGACAGCTTTGCGTTTCTGAAAATATTATGCAAATATTATGCAAATCACACACACGGTAATGACGGAGTAGAAGGCTGCAGTGGATTAATGGCCCCAGTAGCTTGGCTTTACAATATCTCAGTGTCAAATATGTACAACACAGGTTCTTACACTGTGATAAATGTAACTGTATTTTTCAAACACATCCAATAAACACTGTGGTCATGAGAGTCTTACTAAGACTTCCTTATTAGTGTCAAAGACTACAACTCAGGTAAAAACACTCACTCATCTAAAATTTTTTAACAGAAGATATGGACTTGGTCAACTACCATCCAAGTCTACAATCTTCACAAATGAAGTGAGACTCAGTACATTATAAAGCAGTCACCTCAGGGAGTAAAAGAGCTGCCATGCTGTTGTATGACCGAAAGGATCGGGAGCACCATTAGAGCAGCAACCAAGGCAACTCTGGGGAAAAAGTAACAAGTGCCGTTTAAGTGCTCTTGAGTCAATTCTGACTTTTGCAGAGTACATTCAGTACTTTCAGAAAAATGTTTTCCACTGGTATCGTTAGGGGTTGAAAGGGATGCGTCCAGTGTCATTGTGACTGAGCCCATCATGTGTCCAAGCAACAGAGCCACAAACCAACCGACTCAACAGACTGAGGGCCATGACTGAAAGACACTGGACAAGTATACCTTGGCAGTACTCATGTGTGTACCCGTTTGTCTGTTGGTACTCCTCTGCAGTGGTACCTCCCTGTCTGCTGGTTCCAATCTGTAGCGAGGTACCGCTATGCAATGGTATTCATTATCAGCATTTGTTAGCAGTCTGGTAATACTCATTGACATTGCCTTGCACTCTTTGCCAGTCCCGTCCCCAAAGACATGTCCACAATTCCCTATGCACTAACAAGATAATTAGATGATTCCAAACAAACAATTAAGCAAGCAAGCAATCACGCAAACAAACGTCAGCTACTCACAAAGATCAGAGGTGATGACACACAGAACAAATAGGTCAGAGTAAGTCGGTCTGACTACTAACCTACAGAGCGCAGCACTTAGCAGAAATGCCTTTAGAGTAAGCAGAACTGAGAACCAGCTGTGGAGCCCTGGTGACGGACTGTTTCTGGAGGACACAGCCTGTTACCCTCCCAGACAGGTGCTGGAAGGCTATTCGTCAACATGCCTACATCAAGAATGGCACCATCTTGGCCACCAAAACAGAAATAGACTGGGGGACAATAAATCATGTTAACAGAAACATCTGGCTAGTTGGAATTTTGTGTTACCTAATGCCACATATATTTTTCCTAAAATCCCGATTAATGAAAAAAAAATTACATAATGCCTTTACAATAACAACTGGTGTGATAGGAACTCGTTTAAAGGAACTACAGATTGTAACTGCTTTTCCAACAAAGGTCTCTCAAAGACTATGCAGAAGTCATTTATAGTTAAAAGTATCAGTTGTCATACTTGAAAAGTTAAGGAATGAAGAAAAAATGTTTATGGTCTCAAATGCTGGTTGGATTCAGCCATCAAATTAGCCTTTAAAATGCCAGTCAGTGTGAAACCAGAAAATGAGTGGCCTCAATACATCTCTTGCTCTCTGATCTGTTTCATTCAGCTGGAATACCAACCTATTAAAGTTACCAACCAGAAAAGAGAATGTCAGTGCTTCTGCTGGAGTGCAGCACTTATGAAGAACCACACTACAGGGTGGAAAGACTAGGATGTGATAGTGGTAGCATGCAGTATATGGCTGACCTGCCTCTAATGTGTACCTGTCATTCACACACATGCATGTGACCCTATATTCAGATGGGAAAGTAGCCAGTCTATAATGGTTAACTGTCATTTGCACATGTGCATATGACTGTGCAACCTGGCAAGAGACCAATCCGTCATGGTTAACAGTGTCATGAATAAAGGCATGAATGACTGAGCCAGTGGGCCTATGTTTCTTTTACCATCCTATATTGTTTAACTGTCAGCTGCATGTGTGTGACTATGTATTGTGGCAAAAAAGAATCCGTGTGTCATTTTTAAATGATATTCCCTGTTTTGTCAGTAAATGCTTTAGCTACATGTTTAAGCAAAGGAGTACATTTGATTCATCCATCACATTTAACAAACCTTTGCGTGGGTGAGGCACGAGAGATCATGCAAGATCCTGCTAGAAGAAGGATGTACCTTTGACCAGTCCCCCGTCTTCCACTCATAGCAATGGGAATGGTCCTCGCAGGGCTCCTCCTCCACAGGTTGGGAGGCTGGGTCGCATTTGCCCTGCGGGTTGGTGCAGGTGACGACACGCCGACGGGTGCCGTGGCCACAGTCTGATGAACACTGGGATGAGAATTAGATAGGCAGTGAGATATGGGGCACACAGAATTACTTAAAGACCCCCTGCGGTGAAAGGTTTTAATGGAAATAAACTGAGCCAGAGCAAGACCAAGGGAGAGAGGCTTTTGATCTCAAAGACAATAAAATCACATTGCCCTCCACAGGGAGAAAAGAGTTTGCTCTGGTTTCAAAAGGAATCTTCTCTATTCAGCATAAGCCACCCTATTAAAGTCAAACAAACAATGTTTGATGGGATTTAAGCTTAAAAATATTTGAAAGGAACTACATGACTTCGAAAAACAACGGGTAAAAAATACAGTTCTGAGAAAGATGGGGTGGCAGTATATAAGGCAGATTGGTGTGCACCAGCAAAGGCAGTAATAAGATGATAGAGTCATAAGTGGAGGAGACCAGACCTTGGACCACTCTGAGGCCTCCCACACGTTGATACAATGGCGGCCTTGGCAGCCCTGGACGATGCTGGGTTTGGGCGCTAGACAGTACAGATCCCGGGTGCCGATGTAGGAGCCGTTCTGCAGCTGATATAGGCAGGCCACCTCCCGTTGCTGCATCCCCTTTCCACAGGTGACAGAGCAAGGACTCCAGTCGCTGGTCACCCACCTGTCAAACGCACACACAGAAACACACACTCTGTGGAACATCATCTTATATTTTGCCTAAAAAATAAACCTGTTTTTCCGCTGAGGGACAGGGAAAAACCTTCAACTAATGTAAAACTCAAGCCTGAAACTAAATCTCAGCTAAAGCCAAGTCACATATAATCAACACTTAATACCTCCGATACTTTGATACTTACTCTGGTAAACTCACTTCAAAGTGATGTCCTCAAAATCAATTGTGAGGTCTACAGAATAACAGTAAGTCAAACACATGTCATAAAAGTATAGACTACTTTAATAAAAGAAAAACAGAGGCTGGAGGAGGGAGAGAGAGAGAGAGAGGCACGGAGACAGCACATGCAACGTTGAGGACTCTGACTTGACCATGCCAAACTCTCTTCCAGATCTGATCAAGCGATCAGCATGATGTCACCTGCAGTACATTACAGATGTCTTGAAGCATAAGGTGGTGCAAACCACGAAGAGCCCAAACCTGGCAGCTGCTGCCATCTTACTGATTCTCAGTGCACACTATCCCCCACAAGGACCATCTGTCATATATTCCATGTGACTTTGCATAATATAGTAAACCTTCTCTAAGGTTAAAAACAAATGCTCTAAGCATAGCTAACTCTGCGCCGAACGTCAGCAAATCTCACTAAAGCTGCAGTTAAAAATAAATGTGACAATGTTTTATTCCAAGTTGTATGTCGTTTTAGAGAATCACATCTGCAAAATGACTAAATGCAAATGTAGAAAAAAATACTACTATATGTATTGCTCAAAATAGGTAGAATAAATTTGGCAAAAGGCCTACAGTGTCATAGTAAACTGATCGTGTCAAATTTATTCCGTGTAACAACAGAGTAATAACAACACGTTCCATTTTGTACGTTTCGGGTAACACGCAGAATACAGTTTCCTCAGCGTGGGAAGAAAATGGCAAGTTATAAAATGCTAATCCAAAGCTTGGAATTGGAGGCAAAGTGGTAATATTGTGGTACGCGTAACAACACATATAAGAAGAACGACAAGGACAGAAGCGGGGTAGCCACAGTGATAACAGCTGCTTTACAGGGTCTTACCGATACTGACAGGTGTGAGTGTTGCACTGTCTGACTTGGGGTAGCGGTCTGTTTTCAAGATTACAGTGGCTGTCGTTCACGAGGGTCATGGTCTTGTTGATGATCTTCATGCAAGAAACAACAGTTTTTCTCTCTCCTAAAAAAACCAACAGACAGAAGACCAGATGTGCACTTTTACAGTAACTGAATCTTCCAAAAAGCCCCCCCATTTGCTGCAGATTAGGCAGCTCTACTGGACACTGAAGGTACTAAACTGTGATGAGATATATATATATATATAAAAAAAAAGTTTATGAAAGCAGACAACATAAACAAAGCCTGCTTCAGCAGGATTTCTGTGGCCTTGCATTACCCTCTACTAATCAACATATCAGCATCCTGTAACTGGAAGGCAATTACGAAATAAAACACAGTTAATCAGAAATAATAAACTCAAGGGCAAATAAAAGTTATTTTGGTGACGAACTGGACTTCAGCATTACCTCAGGGCTAAGCACGGACCCTTGCATATAATGTGAAACAAGCTTTAAAAAGGGCTCACATGGCACTTTGCCACTGTTGAGGATTACCACATCTACTTTGTCTCATGTTAATATGCGGCTCTGTGTAACTCATGTCTTAAATCAGAGTCCACTGCTAGCGCTGCACTTAAAAACAGATACACCAACTTCACTAACAAGGTTTAGAGTGAGGGAAAGTCTATATGGTTTTCATGATTCGATCCAAAAATCTCCCAGGAAATTTGTTATGCTTTAACATACCTGCACTACCTATCCATCCACATCCAGAGCGAATGCCCCATTCGAGTTGCTTTAAGTCAATCATTAGAGTTCAGAAAGTCAGACGAATTCAAAAAGCTCAGTGTAATACACTCTGCAAAACCTGTAATTCCATCCAGTAAGATGTAATCAAATTCTATATCGAGCGCATAGGTGCTCAAGTGTCCCTGTTATTTGATTCAGTGGACCGTGAGACATATTTTACACGCAAATATCTACATCACAGATATAACACTCTGCTTAGTCTTTTGGTGTAGTTCGGTGAAAATGTGCGGCCGTCTAAAGGCTGTGGCCATAATACAGGTTAGGGGGAAAAGGACGAGAGCAGAGATAATACTGAAAAACACAAGGAGGCGGATAAAGACAGAGTTTGTATAAAAAGAACACTTTCCTCACTGTGATGAGTTGCTTCCTTAGAGCTCATTTGACTGCACAGTTCATTCTTACCAAAGAAAGAGAACCTCTTTGTACTATTTAGACAATAAGTCACAGCACATTACCGCAGAGAAGCCATGAGCTCAAGTAACCAAGGAAACGGCTAATACCAGGGTTCCAACAATACACCTGCCTATAAAAAGAGGGCTGGCTATACAGTAGAGGTTCTTCAACTCGGAGAGGTCAGATTTAGATCTATCTGGCTAGTTTTGTGATTTTTGGATGTAGTATAGCTTTTACTGGATGGGATTCTATATCTTAAAGGGACTACATGGTCATGATTTCCGTGACATACATCAGAGATCCCTATCAATGAAAACATGCCCATTTTCCCCATGCTCCAGCAGATGCCTTCCCAACTCACCCATGTAGAGTCCCATTGTGCCGCAACAGCAGACATTTTTCCCCTAAGTGTCTGTCATGTTACAATCAGACACTAGCTGAATGATTGCGTTCAGCACAAAACCCTTTGTGTGAAACGATGCAGCTGCCTTAACAAGCAGCCGCTGTCCAAAGCCAATGACAGATGATTCAGTGTGCCCCCGACGATGAATTTAGCTCTACTCCTACAACATTTTTACCTTCTTAGTTTGCAGGGTTCTATTAAACCAACCTTATGAGCATGCGTCTAATCGCATACACATTTTCCTGCTTTTAAAAATGCCAACAGCTACCTATACTGTATAGACAGGGTTAAATTATTATTTGCAAAAATAACCTAAGTGCTAGAATAAAGTATTTACTAAATAATGAAATCAGCTCTCTGTTCTAAATTCAAAAATAACTCCAAGCACATTTCTGGGGTTGATGTACTCGTTTCCACATTTTTTGGGCTATAGTACATCAGTTCATGTGTGCCACTACTGAAAAACAGTTTGCAGTCATTGCTGTGAACTGCACAGCGGCAGCTGTCAATATTATTTTCAAACAGCCTGTAAAATTAGTGGTTGCCAGCCACTCTTACTAGTGCTGGAGGACATAAACATCAAATTTAAGCTTTCTTAAACCAACTCTGAGGTAAGATTAATTATGGATGTATGATAACTCCCTGTGCTGGGTGTGTCCCCTCCCCCTCCAACCTTGCGCCCTGTGTTGCCAAGTTAGGCTCCGGTTTGCCGTGACCCCGCTTGGGACAAGTCGTTGTAGACATCGTGTGTGTGTGTTTGTGTGTGTGTGTGAGAGAGATAACTCTATACATGTATAACCCTGCAAGGTAGTAATTCAGAAGTTGAACTTTTAGAGTGCTTCTAGAGATCTAAGAACTGCAGAGCAAGATCCTTGTTGACATGTGTAAGAAGAATAAAAAGCACATATTCGATTAGCTCTGAGGTCAGGAGAACCGGTCACAGTGGCACGCTCCTCGCTGTCTCTGCCTTCGGTCGTATGATGTGCTGCATCTGCGGTGTTGGCCACTCCTGGACTGGAGACAGGTCTTCAAGACCGCAGCAGCGGGCAAATGTGTTTTTGGTGTATTTCAGATTACAGCTCTACTTCAAATGCGAGGACACACAGGTGGACAACACTGGCTTGCGGCACCAGCTGAGAACAGGCCCTTGGTGCACACCCACCGAGACCCCGTCAGAAGTTTGTCAAAGAGAAATCAGTGGGTGTACTCTGGGCTGAGAAAGCGTTGATGTCAGTGTTTACTGTCCATATCTATACATCTACAGGCTCTCAAGAAAAAACCAAAGCAGCAAGAGCAATCAGATAGAAAGGGGTAAAATTTGAAAATGTCAAGGCAAAGTTACAGTGAATAACTTAATATAACTGTGACGTATGGCAGAGTAAAATCAACATGTTCTCATGCTGTTAATGAAATGATTGTGAAAGGCTACATAAAGTATTTGTAATGCTGATAAAATGTAATGTGTAAAATTTTGGTGATGCAATCCCGACAGTAATCACTGAAAGTTATCTTACCTGCCACTTGGTGCTAGTTGCAAGACAATAATTGAAATGCTTTGTTACAACAAACTTCTGATGCAATAAATGTCTTCAAGTTGCAACACTTTAAGACTTTTTTAAAAAAAAAAAAAAATTAAAATAATAATTTAAAAAAAAAAAAAAAAAAAAAAAAAAAAAAAAAACCATTTTGGCACCCCAATCACAAAAACTGCAAAATCTTTAGAAAGTTATTTGTTAAAATAGTCAGTATTTCTGGAAATCATAATCTACTTAATCAGCCACTGTCATTAAAAATCACCCACAACAACATTTTACAACAAGCCTGAACATTTTATATCACTGCTTCGGAGAAGTAAAGTTACAGGGGCCATCTTCAAATTAATCCGGAAGAATTACGAGTGACGCCCATAAAAGTTTAGGACGGAGACCTTAAATCCTGCCAAAAACCCTATCCGCAGAAGTTAAGTCCAACTTCAAATCTGTATCGGCGTGATTTGATTAGACTGCAATGAGGCCTAATGGAAGCAAGATGTAAACGCTGCTGGTTTGGCCAAATTTTAATTAGTAGTCTCACTGCAATAAAAGCAGGAGTGAATTTAACCAGTGTATAAACATTATTTGTTGAGAGGCAGTCTGAATGCCAACAGTGGAATTGGCCAGATTCTCATGCAGCCATTAATGCCACAGAGGAGCTCTGCTCCAGGGACTGCGTTTCCATAAAGTTGCTCTTGCCTAAAACGGTACAGTTCTCGCGGCAGTGTGGAATTTTAAAAAAAAAAAAATCCAAAAAGTCTTGGTGTCACCACGAGATGTGTCGCAGGGGAAACGTGGTACACTCTTCCATGGTAAGCTGACCTCCTCCACACTGGACAGTGCAGTCCTCCCAGCTGCTGTGCGTCCAGATGTAGAGGTGATCTGGCTCGCGTGCGGAATCCCTCTCCACCTCCCGTTTGGCATCCTCAGACTGATTCAAGGAGATTGTGTACTCGTAGTGGATGCCATATGACTGGTCGTGGAATAACAGGACCTAGGTTGAGAACCGTGAAAAAGACAGCAATACATTTCTATAGCAGACAAAGACAGAGAAGCTGTCAACAAAAACTGCTACTGATAAAAATTAAAATAAAGGCAGGAGAAAAAAAACACAATATACTAGTTTCTGCTGTACCTCAATTTTGAGTTAGTTCATTAAAAGAAGATGCATAAATGAGAAATTTGATATAAATCTGCCTCAGCTCACAACCCACAGATGACCAGGTAGAACAAGGATGCACCACCCTGAGCTCCAACTACTGCATGATGTTACAACATATATTTTAACTGGTATCAGAGACTCACGGAGTTTCACTGCATTGAATTTGCTGTATTGTATAATCTTTGAAATCCGTAGGAACACGGGTTACGCTTTGTTGAACAGTACACGGATTTACCATAGACACCACAGGATACTAAGGCACAACAGAGCAACAATCACCGCAGGCATGTAAACAGCTTTAGAAGCAGGGTTACCGTGTGCGGTAACGTTGCAGCTCGTGCTGGTTGGAGACAGGAAACTGTAAACGGGATGTTTCATCAATGAAGGTGCTGACAGAGACATATAAGCAATGACTGGCACAAAACGATCCTGCCACATCAGAGCCAGGAAGTCTCATTCCAAAGTAAAACGCTGCTTATTTTGACTTGACTGTGTGACCACTTATATGCACAAAGAAGCTGTTTAGCCGAAAATGGGAACAATATTGGCAAGTTCAGGCAAGAATAAAATGTATTCTGTATGTCATTTGTGTGGCGGTCAATAAATGAATAGGTGCAAGAGAAATAAAAACTAATTAATGATAATGAGAAATTTAAGAGAATACAAGACAAAGTTCAAAAAGCCATTTTGGAGCATGTGTGACATAGGGAGGCTGTAAATACTTATTTATTATTCATTTGGCTGACATATAATGTTAAGCTGCTTAGAATGATTTACCTATTTATACAGCTGGGTAATTTTTACTGTATCACTTTAGGGCAAGTGTCTTGCTCAAGGGTACTTCACAAACAGGGGCATTTGAACCTGGGTCATTCAAACACAAGGCACAGATCTAAACGACAAACTAGCCGTTGCCCCACCTATTAAAAAGTGGATAGTCCACTCTTACATGGAATAGTTACTTTCAGATATCAAGCACCCTATGATCTTCATAAGAACCCCACAATTTGGATTAGGGCTTCTAAAAAGATAAATACTGTGTTTACCTGTATACACTGGGTATACAAATGGAGGCCTCTCATTAACATTTTCTCCAGTCGACTGGTCAAAATCCTGAACAGGCTTGCGAAAACCACCAAAGACCGCAAACACCACAGATTTACATTTATTCATTTAGCTGATGCTTTTCCCCAGAGCAACTTAGAATGGTCTATAAATGTATAATAATTTATACATTTATACAGCTGGCTAATATTACGGGAGCAATATCTGTGACCCAAAGGTTGCAGGTCTGATTCGCACCTTTGGCTGTAGTACCCTTGAGCAAGGTACTAAATGAATAAAAGTAAATGCAAATATAGCATTAAGTACCTTGCTCAAAGGTAGTACAGCTGGAGTTGGGACGTAAACCTATAACCTTTCAGACCAAGGGCTGCAGCTATAACCATGCTACCAGCTGTCCCCCAGTTTCCAAGAGAGTTGCATTTGTTTCTGATTACCCAGTTAACTAGCTTATGTTTGTAAAGCTCCTTTGGATTAGTACATAATACTATAAAATGTTATAGAAAAATTTAAAAAGTCAAAAAAAAACTTTGTCAAAGTAAATTAATTTCGTAAATGTATTGCTGAGCACAACTGTGCTTAATTGGGTTAACTGGATTCCTTTACTATGGCAGGAACTCAAATGTAGTTAAAAGCTTGTTTTATCAAACAAAGTGGCAGGGAGTTCTGTTGACTTGTTACCATTTTTACTGCTATGCCAAGCTGTGCATGTACAAAGGCATAAAATTTTGCAGTGTTTGCAACAAGATGTTTAAGGGTATTGTCACATCTCTGTTCCTGCTATTGCTGAAGCAAATCTGCTTGAAAGCAAAACTCATGAGAGACTTGGAACTGAACCATGTACCCATCATGTGTACATTTCAGAACAGAATTTGTAGAACAGAAGTGTCACACCGCAAAATTTTCACTTTACTTAATGTAACTGCTATGTGCGTAAGGGTGGGAATTTTTCTTGCCGCTCCCGTCAATCTCCAAACCACTTCTACCTTTACATTTACTCCCAAGGTTTAAAAATGAGTATCATCTTCCCTCCAGCTTTAAAAGAGTTTTACACCAGAAGCAGACATTCTAGTGTAATCATAAGTAAAGTAATTAACCAGGGCAAAGGAGCACTTGCAAAGTACAATTTCTCAGAAATGACGTATACCGTACATCTTCTTCCTTCACTAGGGAAATATACAAGCTCAGGGTGATGGTGGTCAGAGAGTGCTCCCATGAGGTACTGACCAAGGCTAACGACTTTACCATAAGATGTAGGGGTGTCTTAGTGGGTCCCTTGGCAGACATTTTCTCCCAGAGTCCCCTCCTCACGTAGCGGACTGTGGTGCCAGCGAGCTGGAATTCTCCAGGCAGCTCGATCTTCCAGTCATTATTGATGGATCTCTTGCTGGAGTCTCGCAGAGCTGCAATATCCAAAAACAAGATGTAAGTATACGGCAGTGTTCAAAGTTTCCTACTGCAGTCAATGGTGTTGAAGAGCTGTTTGGGGCACATATACTTTGACTCTTTTTATTATATATTCAATGTTTACTGTGACATAAAACACAAGGGACAGTATGGAATGAATTAAGAAATGCACAAAACAAACGTTTAGAAGATAAAACAAGACTAGAGGGAATCACCATCTTATGCATCTGTCAGCAGTGAGATACTTTAAGGGTTCAATGGGAAGCAGTTGCTAGCTGGAAAGGATCATGGCTTGGGGATTAAGAAATGGCATTAGAAATGGAGCATGAAAGGAGTTTTGCTTGCTGACCCAATCCTGTCACTAGCACTTTCCCCCGGCAAAACACAAGTTAGCAAATGTAGCTTTCAGCTCTCTTCAATCTAACTAAACACAGAATCAGAGAAAATCTTGTCTTTGTCCAAGTATCCTTCATCTAGGCGCCTTGTAGCTCGGCTAAAAAAACTACTTCAGCAAACACACAGCCTTAGCACACTTTGAGAGCTTTTGTCAGGCTGGGAACATAGCCTAAACACACTAAAGTAGGGTTTTTCAGGACAGAAATGTATGTTTAGCAACACTTACAGTATGTCTGCTGCAAGTTAGAGATGAAATCAAAGTATCATCAGAGACACTTGCCACATTACACTTCATGCCATGCAGGTCTCTAAACCAGTCAGGTTTTCATCTTTATTTCTTATATTTTGAAGAGTCTTATTTGAATTAAATATGGAAACACCTTCAAAAAGCAGAAGCAATAGATCTTTTCAGAAATTTAACAAGTGAAAAAAGTCATACTGGAACTGTAGAAGAGGTTAATATTTCTGTTTACTGCCATTCAGATTTAGGAGCACCTACAAGAAAGGTTTAAATGAACTCTCCCACATCTTAATATCTCTTGTGGTCCACATTTACAAATATGCAGAGCTCCTGCACATGCAATAATCTAATTTACTGACATCTTCATGTGAACTAGACAAAGTTGAACTCTCTACATTTCATAATATTTCAACTTTCATACAATGACTGGAACAAACAACACAAACACAAATTGCATGAGGATAAAACTGAAGTGCATGTACCTCTGTAACAATGATTTTTCTCCATCTATCAAGTGCCTGAGCACCTCAGCAGTCAATAATTATACAGCAGATTCCCATCTATGAACTATACAGGCCTCAGATTCATATTCTGTAAGATCATGTGATTCACATTCAAATTCCACTGCCTGACAACAAGAAATGAGGGGGGGATGGAGCGATGAATTACACATGTACTGCCTTTTAACACACCTTCAGAGGACTTTACTTCAACACAGTACCCCACGTTATCTGAAGGGAATGGTTCTTAACTTGAATCGCAAACTTTAATTCTGCTATTTAACGGCCATATGACACCTGTGGAACGGAGACTGAATTCCTGTGGCACAATTTAAATGCCAAGACAAGAAAATGAGACTCAGCAGAGACTGGGAAAAAACTGTATCACTTCAAAAGGCTTCCCATTCATGACCTGGTTGCATCACACAGTACCACTACTGAGCACTAACACCAAATCTCACAGTTTTTTCCCTTAGTTTAACAGAAGAAAGTCAGGAAGTTAATGTAGATAATCCAGCCCCAATTGATGAGTCAACAAAGTCATATCTTTTCAGGTACAGGTGCACATTAGCCTGCAAATAGAAGCCTTTCTGCACTTAATTGAAATGGGTCCATTTCAAGGTTGTTTGACTTGTCTCCTAATGCCTCCTGAGAAATGTTGATCAGCTGTTTATTTTTAATGTAAAACAGGTGGAAAATGTGTGGAGTGGAGGAAAACAAAAGGAAGCACTGTGTTCGCCAACTTTGAAGCACAGATGTTCTCATCTCAAAGGAGGAGCCAGATTTTAAGTGCTTTCCAACATGGGTGCGCATTCCAAATTGTGTCAATCCTTTCATTGGAGTGGTAGAACCGAAGCCATCCAGTCACTTGTTTGTAAATTAACCCAAATTAAACAATTTTAGTTGCAGCACTTTCTCTATGCAGCTGCTATGGGAAAATGGAATTTAAAAAACCTTGAAAAGCCTCCTATACTCTGAAGAGCTAAATTTCGATGAAGCTGGTCCTTATTAGTTACACTTTTAACAACAGATCTGAAGCAAAACATCCAGGGAAACAGAATGAAAAGGAATTCCCAGAAAGAATCAGACTTTGAAAAAGAAACCTCACTGATCCAGTTTCCTCCTTGGGTTTCCTCTCAAAGTTTTCTGAGGTACTCATGACACTTAAAAATAAGCTTTGTATAGAACAAAATATTTTATCGCTGCCAAAACAATCCCCATCTATTTTTCCAGTTTTAAGAACCCAGGCACGCATACAGAGTGTATTCTTTAACAGTAGTTTGGTGTCCTTCTCAACGGATTTGGCTTGGGACCAAGCCTTAACAAGCAAGTGTATGAGGTTTCCAAGAAAGAAAACTATCTCCAGTTATGGATGGCTTAGTAGGTCTTTATGTTTTCAGATTATAAACAGTACAGATCTAGGAAATAGCTTAACATGGTTTATGTAAAAGTCACGTTATTAAATGAAAAGGATAATTCAAGTCTGCAGTATCATACCTTGCATACGTATGTGGAAAAAATAAAGCAATAACTCCACTTATAGAAAAACAACGTCTATCTGACATTGGAATTCAAATTATTCAAACATAATTTACATTTTAAATTCATTTGTTGAAGTTTATTAATAGATGTATATTTTGTATTAAAATTGGACAACAAGGAAATACTGCAAGGTTACATTGATGGGCAAACGGTCAATTTGCACTCCATTTTAAATGGAATATCCCAGTGAGAACTTTAATAGACAAACAATTGTATGGTTATATGTGCAATTTGTGTCACAAAGGACACACGGAAAACCATGTCAATCTTCCAAATTAATAAAGTCATTAATGTCAACCATTACTCTCTGGCTTGTTTAATTTTGAGCACCGTAAATCTTTCTGCAGTAACATTGCAACAGTAGTTCTGTTTTGTTCCATGAGACTGCACACTTCCAATGTTTCTTCAGTTATGATGTTAAACACTAAAACGGACGGCACGATGGCACAGCAGGTAGCGCTGCTGTCTCACAGCGCCTGGGTAGCGTAAGAGGACGTGGGTTCGATCCCTGTTCAGTCTGTGGGGAGTTTGCATGTTCTCCCCATGTCTGCGTAGGTTTCCTCCCACAGTCCAAAGACATGCTGTTCAGGTTTACCCAGAGTGTGTGAGTGATGGAGAGTGTGTGTTCCACTGATGTATGGATGACTGACCCATTGTAAGTAGTGTATCTAGCAGCGTAAGTTATCCTGGTGAACAAGGTGTGTGGGCTGATACCACTACATAGAGTTCATTGGAAGTCGCTTTGAAGAAAAGCATCTGCTAAATAAATTAATGTTAAAATACAAACACACATAATAACATTCACATTAAAACAGAGGAATAACAGCACATTAAATCACTTTTAGCCAATACAAATACTGGTCAAAACAATGCATAATATTATTGTTATTATTGTGATAAAAACAGGACATGACATTTTACTTTACTGTGTAGAAGTCACAACATCACATTCTTGAAATTAATCAAAATTCTGACAACTAGACAGACTTCCTCTTTCTCAGTGATAAAGTGTAATATAGACATAAGGCGGTCAAGAGGAAATATGATTATGCTGTGGGAAAGTCTAATGAACATTGTACCACATTCACCCTCAGAAATTCAAAAGCACACAAGCCAGCACTACCACATAATGAATTTGTGGCTGCAAGCTCTTTTCTGTATTACAAAAAATAAAATCTGAGACCAAATAACTAGTTTCACAATGCCATGAAATGTTGCCATCAAAAAATTATACTGAATTTCTGCATTAAAAATCTGAAGTCTTAAGTTCAAGTAAGGTGAATGAAATTACTTGAACTTCAATAAAATTCTTCACTCAAGTGTAGGAATTCCTGGTCACATTTATCATATTTACCAAATCTACAAAACATCACAGAAATGTAGATGAGAAAGAAACATGACCTCAATGTATGATGCATTATACCTGCTTTCAACACTGTGGTTTCCTGGCTAAACACTAAACAAACACTCTTAGGATCCTCTCAGTGGAAATGATTCAATCATCCTCTTCTCACCTATATAGAGTCTCTGAAATAATCTGCAGCATAGTTTGGAGCTCCAGACCGTTTAAAATTTCCCTGTCTAAGAAAGGCATTATAGATATTGTTTTTACCTAATTTGTTCCAGCCTCAAAATTTAAGAAAATACTCTGTCCTGCAGTAAAAGTGTAACAAGACATTTCTTAATCCCTGTTATTTATCTGAAGGCTTGTCCCCATTCATCCATCCATTCGTTCATCCATTTTCTTCAACTGTCTCTTCCACACAGAAATGTGTTGGTCCAGACCCAACCCAAAGAAGAATAGTGCCTAAAGCTCAGTACACCCTGGACAAAGAGCACTAACACATACAGTGCACTTGTTCATTCAGTCACAGGCTGAAAGTTTAGCTTTCAGTTTATATGAAAAAGTTTGACGCGAAAAAAAAGATAGAACATTTGGAGACAATGTATGCTAACATGGAAAGACAGTCCAAACTACAGAGAGACACAATTACGGAGATATACAGTAAGGGTCACATGCTGAGACATCTTTCCACCCATGCTTCATCTCCAGAATGATATGCCAGCAACCAGATGCATTTCAACTCTACACTCTATGAATGCAGCGTAAGTAATTATTTATGTCATTCTTAAAATCAATCAGTAATCCTTATCCATGAACAACTTGAGCAGTTTAGCAAAGCTCAACAATGATGTACCGAAACATCTCACTGCTCCTTGGTAAAATGAACATTGAAAAGTGCTAGAAGCTAGCATTCAGGGAGATATCTATGAAAAAGCACTACTCAGAGCTGCAGTGTTCACCACCTACCCATTTATTCAACTGTAATCAGAGCAAAGTCCTGTCAGATTGAATACCAAGTCATCCGATTTATCTCAATTTGTCTAACCTAAACGTAGTCATGGAAATGTTAGAACAGGAAGTGACAGGAACAATGAATAAATAAAAGGGGAACAAGTGAGCAGTTACCCAGGAAGCTGTGGGACGGTTTGTCCTCTACTACTTTGATTCTTCGTGCACCGACTGGGATGACAGCTGCCTCGATGTAACCTGTGGCAAATACAGGAATACAGTCAGAAGAGGCCAGGGAAACACATCCAGGCTTGGCCACGGCTGGAGTGAACTAGGTTTGATCAGAGCATTGAATCAATTATTTCTGAAGGATTCATTTATTCTCACGATCATTAACATGGATAGAAAGCTGTTTTCAACACCAATTTCTCATCTGTGCTCCCAGAGGTATGATGATGATATACACGTTTTGTTTTGCAAGGCTTAGTAAACTTCTGAGGACAAATAATTGTAAATGTCAAATGAAAATATGTATCTGTTGGAGGGTGATGAGAGTCACACATTGTTCCTCAGAGCTGGGTCAAACATATGTGTTATACTGTTCTCCATATATGCCTATTTAGCACTGACATATGGATTAAAAGGGTTCCCTGGGCATGGCACCAGGTAACCTGGTAGGAGAGGTGACATACTGTGAGATGGAGACCACCAAAACCCTGATGCAACAGAAATCTTCCATTTGGCACCTACATCTCATTTGTTTTGTATGATACTTCAATTTGAAAAATTGAAGGAGTTTGTTGTTAACATCTCATACCCAAACGGGAATTTACCTGAACCACAATACGTGACAGGTGAGACAAGATTCTTAGAATTGGGTACCCTTCAACAGTGAGCTCTGATTAAACCCAGGCCAACCCTGCTCTCACCCCCAGCCAAAGCCCCTCCTGTCTGGCACAACACCCTTGAGCACTTGGGCAATAAGGAAAATCCATAGCAATTTGCTGTGTCCTCACAGAAGTACTGCCAAACCATCAAAGTTGACACAAAGCCTTAGCTCAAAGTTACCATTCAAATCCACAAATAAACATTTCAAATCTCAAGTGTATGAGATGCTCTTTAGACACACATCATTGTTGTTTTCTGAACAGGTATTGACTGAAATTTTATTGAACTGTCAGTACCTGTCAGTTCTGTATTATTGTATAACCTTTTGTTTCTCTGTTCCATTCCTTTTCAACACTTTATTCCTACAAAATGCAGTAGTACAAGATGTTTCCCCAAAAAAATATTTTCATGCAAAAATTAATAATGTTGCAATACTGTCTTCACCAACAAAAAAACCTTTACATAACAGCATACTCTGGAACTGGGAATTGCCTTGATTTACAAGAAAGCACTTTTTCAATGCCAGACCCATAAAACTCATCTTTTCATATTACTGCAGTTTATATGTCTACAGCAAAAAAAAATTACTTCAAAAGAAGAAGAAAAGTGGGGAGAAAAAGAGAAAAGCAGCAGAGCAGAGGCTTCCCAAGCCTTCAAAAAGTGAATTTGGAAGAAATCACCATAATACCAGGGGTTTCACATTGTGGAGCTATTTCAATGTGACCTTTGTGCTATCAGTGCTTTGACTGAGAGATGCAGGCTGGCATTTCACAAAGCATTCATCTGAATATGTCTTCCTAGAGGAAAAAATATATATCTGAAAACGATTTTTAAAAAGCTGTATAAAGACAATTTTATACAGAAAATTTTGGATATGTTTTTATTTCTCAATATTTACCAGCTGCCATGGTTGTCCTAATTGCCCAAAGTCTCCAGAAGTGTCTGCAGTGTACTCACCAACCCATTTAGCTCCGGGCTTAACACTACTAAGGCGCTAGCAATTAAGAAAAGTGGACACATCACAAACCCAAACTGGTAAGAAGCAAACCCAAACTGGTAAGAAGCACCCATCACCGACACATTAAGGCTGTTTGTCTCCCACATGTCATTAGTACCCACTGAAGCTCACACAGGACAATGTAGTAGTGTCTGGACAGATAAAACATTCAAATGCACCAGGTTTTAATAATTCAAGTTTACTCACTACTATGTCATTAGAATATAGTCCTTTAAAAAATGAGTTGTTCAAGAAAATTGTAAAATACACAATAGTTAATATCTTATTTCTCTTACAGGTACTGAAACAGATCTTCCAGACCTTAGGTGTAATTAAAGTTTTGGGAGACACAAAACCCCATTCTCCTCTATTGCGTTCTCCTGGGAACATCATAAGAAACTGCTTACCAATCCTCCTAGTTAACAGCTGCAAAATGAGCTTTATCAATTACAGTCTTAGTGGGACAAAAATCTATTTCTTCACCTGGAAAATTAATACACTCCAAACTGCTGTCAAGTGAGACATTCAGAGAGCCAGATTTTCTGATCTGTATCTGGAACTGCTCCAGAATAGCCATGCTTATCCTGATGTGGGTCTGCCATCAATCAGGACCTCAGCATTGATTTTCAGAAACATGCCACCATAGAGTCTTTCCTACTATCTGTTCCCAAGAGAACCCAAAGAGAACTGGTGCTTGTTCACTCATCTAGTGGCATTTAGTGACCACCTGGTCCAGGAGGCCCACATCCTGTGAGCAGGTCTCTTACATGAGAAACACTTCGGAACAGCCCTGGGCTTTGACATCACACACGTAGAAACCTTCTTACAATGGCTACTGGTGACTGGGGAACAAAGATGAGTAGGAATTGCTCAGTCATCAGATACACAGTTAACACAAACACGCATAGGAACATAAAAACACATATACACATTGCCAAAAGCCAGTGTTCAGTTACGCAAAAACTGTAGAAAGGTTGTAACAGAGGTTATTCGTGAGTACGGAAAGAGCTCATTGTAAAGATAAAACCATTTCCTTTGTAGATAACTAATTTACATCCAACAAAGAAAATGAGATGGCATAAAGACAGGTTCTGCCAGTAATTGACTGACATCAGATATAGATTTCACATCTGTGCCTTAGTTTGCTCAATGACTGTGGAATAAAGGCTCATTACGAGTTTCAGGAAAGCTATTAAAACAGCATAAAAAGAAACTTATGATTATTATTAGGAAGGTCGCATTTCTTGCTCTTACACTGTGAAAATGCCAAACATGCTTTGAATTTGAACTCGCACTTTGCCTTATGAAAATAAAAAAAGTTAGAATTCTGAGACAGGAGCAGTTTGAGGGAAATGGCATTTAAAACTTCCTAGGACTCTTTAGAAGGACACCTCCCAACTGTTGCTCTTGGCTTCTACACTGAAGATCATCAAAAGTCAATTGGTATAAATGAAAAATCCCATTTATTGGCTTCTAACTTCAGGGCAAGGATTCCCACTGTGAAAATCTTTACACTTTTGTGTACTCTTCACCTTTCTTGACTCTTGTCTGTGCAGTTGCTGGTAGCCTTGAATACAACTTGAAAATCCGCTAATCTGTCAATCGCTTTTATTTTCTATGACTAAAAAATATTCCCAGGTTACCAATGGCCTTAGCTGTCCACAACAAACCAATAACAATCAGACAGCCTCTCAGTGAAGAGAACGGTAGGCTCAAGTGCAACAGAAGATTGGGGCCTATACAATGTACTTAGCCAGAAATAAGTCAATCCATTGCCTTCACTTGGTATGTAGGTACTAGGCCATATCTTGGGGTTTCAGGATGGACAACTTGCATGTCAACAACCCAGAATGCCCAACTGTAGAGCAGAGGAGGAATGGTCCTTTGCCTAACACATATCAGAACCACTTGAGCACTCTCCTAGTGGGCAGCCAATCTTAGACCCTTTCGAACCACATGGCATGCGACTCACCCATTCCTTGGGTGTGATTGAAGTCTCCTTTGACAATCTTGCAAGACTTGCCATCACCACTGCACACACCACAGCGGTCCTCCTTGGCTGACGAACCAATGATGCCATCACAGCCAATTTTCTGCCAACAGAACCAAAAATAAACCACAATATTTGATGACAGAAGTATTTTAAAGGATATTGAGCAAGTTTGATTAAGCAAGGATTTCAGCTTCAACTATCTCATGCAAAGGTTATTATACCCAATGGCCACCAGCTGGTGCACTTAGGACCTGTAGACAAGAGACCAAAGGTTTCAGGCCCAAGTCAAGCTGTTGTTGTATGCTTGAAAAACTAAAAAAAATAAAATTTTCTGTCCAAAAGTGATCAGCATTTTACTTATTTAGTTATATGTCATATTTAATATCTAAAACAGCTTTCATTTTCATGCAAAAAATCCTTTTCTTGGTGAAATGAGAGACTAGTCATGCAAATAAGAATATGCACATTTGGCATACTTATGTAATTTTATGGGGGGGCGCAGTGGGTTTGGCCGGTGCCTTGCTGTGTGGCAGGTCTGGGGTTCGAGTCCTCCTTGGGGTGTGGTAGCCCTTTCTCCCTGTGTTTGCCTCCCCTGCCATGCAGAGGAAGGACCTGGCAACCCACCTCTGTTTCCTCCCTTGACTTGCCTTGAAAACTATGCGAGTGGTTGCTATGGGTCGGCTTTGACTCGGCACTTACCACACCATGTAATTTTAGAGGATTCCCTGAAGGAGAAACAGTTAAAATATTCCTTGTGTCTGAGTGCCTGGTGGCCTCAGACAACTGCCTCCAAGCTAGATGTCTAATCAACACACTGAATGGCTAAGAATTATCAGTCAGCACCCTACTGTTAGGACTCATAGGGATAAATTCACACTCAGAATAGAAACCTAGTTATATTTCTCAGTGGACTGGGGGTGGAGAGGATTCCTTACACCACATAACATTTTTCCAGTTCAGCAACACTACCCTCTGCCATGACAGAAACTACTTCCCAGGAGCACCTGCCCATATATTAATACTGATCATGTGAATCACAGCTTTGATGCAGATAAACCACAGTAATACAAAGGAAAGGACAAAGGCTGTACTGTAGTGTCCTCTGCATGTATTGGTCATACTCATTCAGATTTAATTCAGTGATGTAACACCACTTGCTATAGTCTGAGGCGGGGTCTCAGCGGGGGCTTTATAACCACCAAGTAGACACCCAAATTTTTTTCCACCGCAAACATGCACAGCTCACCACATGTTGACTGAAAATGTTACAATAAATCAACAAAAAGTATTACACACACTCAAGTGAAACATATTTAAAAGACCCACAGCACAGCAATGTGTGTTACATGTGATAATGTGCCAAACATCTAGCACCTCAGTGGATGTGTGCATTTGTTGGGGAGTAGAGGTAAGGGGATGGGGCAAGAGAAGGGATGAAACAGGAGAAGAAAGGAGGAGGCTTTTAATGTAAAGCAGCATTTTCAACTGCAGACGTCTGGAAGTGATTTCATCAGCAGCATCCCACCAAAGTCCCAACACCCCGACACACATTCATCTCCATTGTGTCCTGCTGCACCCAAGCACAGCGGCGTTTACAGGAAAAAAAAAAAACAGTCCCATTCTCAATCACAATCCCTTCTTACGGTTCCTCCTCCTCATCTGTGCCACAATAATGCTCAAACACTGGCTGAATTGTATATTTGTTGTTGGTGTTCCGAAGACAATGGTAATCGATATAAAAACACTATAAATTATACCTCAAAAATAGATGCTGGTGAGACCTCCCAGGCAAGCATTTAAGTGGTTACTCATTGTATCTATATTTGCCTGAGCTTAGGCAAGATCCATGCAGCTAAGTCCCGCAAGAGCAGCAAGAATAAAAAACATTCCCGCACAGTTCATCTGATTATTACACAAGACGTGCAAACTCAGCTCTCTATTGACGGTTCGCTTCCTTGCTTGGAAAAATTTCTAGGGGAATCACTGCTATATATAATTTTCTGCAAACAATTCATGTGGCTGCATCACACACATTTCTTTGGATTTGAAACAATGAATTTGTTATACCGTGTGACACTGAGAAATTTCTCCCATCTGTGCCACTTACTACACGTGCCACATGTTTCAATATTGTCCTGAGCCTCGAGTTAAGCTGTCAACAGGTTATTCTCTAAAGCAGCCCCATCTCTGGAAAGTGCTCCCTTTCCTGGCAGACTCTCTCATGCCATAAGTTCTTCTGTATATATCATCTGTACATGGAAGAGAGGATATGAGGTCAGTCTCTGGGCACCAGGCTACCAGTTAAATTGGAAGCAAATGAGCAAGTCTCGTTCCCTGCCTAACCTAGCTACGTTGCTGCGTCAAGAGATAATTCGATTAAAGTTACATAAATTTACTCCCAGAATCAGATACTTTCATGAGATGTCAAATCTTCAGTGGAAACATGAGTGCGAGGGTTGGAGAAAGGAAGTTAATCATTATTAGTGACAGGAATCAGCTTCACCTTGAGGGACAGTGCACTTCACACTTTATTATCAATGTTTAACTGCTACCAGTGAAGAGCTCTAATGGCTTTTTTGTGAAATCTCCTCGGTGGCAAAACTAGACTTTTAACTAAGGAGCTAATGGATTTGTGACATGCCTGTAAATAGTCTATGGAAGGAAGGACTCCTCCAGCTGAGCCTTAGCGTTAAATATGAGTCCTCCAAAAAAAAAAAAGGTTGATTCTCAGTAGGACCCTCCACAAGAAGTAGGCAGCCCTCCAGAAGGGTCCTTCATAAGGTACATCCTCCTCCATATTAATGTTTGTGTTACAAGTGCCCTCCCAGTCAGCGGGGAGTGGGTCATCAGTGTACTGTCAACATGTGGTCAAATTCTATCTGGCCTATTTTCAAAATCTCAGGGGGTTGCAGACATGTTATTGTTGATCCTATCTGGTAAGTACCAAAACAGCCACTGTAAATAAATCCAACAAAGGGAAAGAGGAAATGCAACATCTCCTGTCCGCTTTGACCCTGATTTGGCTTGTGAGCCAATTCAATGTTGACACCATTGAACTGTTTGGAGCAGTCTGTGGAAGCCCAATATTAGAGGTATACAAAGAAATTAAAGTCACTGAAATCTGAGAAATAACAGGAAGGATGACCTTTCGGAATGAACATACAGTGCTTGTGGTCTTCCGCACTGGGCCACTGACTTCACATTTACATCTATCCATTTAGCTGATGCTTTTCTGCAAAGTGACTTACAATGTTAAGTTACTTATAAGGATTTACTCATTGTACCCATGGAGCAATTGAGGGTAAGTACCTTGATCAATGGTACTACATTGGGGTGCCTTGCAATGGTCCAATGGGAGGTGGGATTCAAGCCTGGACCCTTTGAGTCCTAAGTCAGTGACACTGACCACAATACTTTACCTGACACTTCCCGCTCACGCAGAGCTCTGTCTCATAGGGTCCACACGGCGTGCCATCCACAACACGCTCGGCCACCAGGATGGGGGTATCCTGGCCCACTGGGGTGCAGAACAGTGCACATGGCTTTTCTGGAGAGGAAAAAAAAAAAAGTTCAAAAGTAAAAGATATCTAAATAAATTACATAACAATAAAAATATTTTCAAGGTTCATTCAATTACATTTAAAAATTACGTCAAACATCTAACTTTGCCATTTTTGAGTGAGCAGGTCATAACAAGCCTTAGAGTCAATAGCTGTATTACATCCTTTCAATATTAAAAATAAATAACCACTCCCAACATCTTTTTGCAAGACACATGCTATCTGAAAGACAACTAATATATAGACACTGGCCCTGAGAAATTCTAGTTGTAGGCATTCATTATTTTAATCTTAATAAACAAAAGCTATGCATCCATCTTGCGCCGCATCAAATCTTCCTTTGCTCATTTGAGCCTGTTATTTTTGGAGAAGGCTGCAAGGAAAGACCACAGGTGTCCCTTTGGACTGACGACTATGATAGATTGCAGCGATGATCTGTGTAAGTTGAGAAGCAGGCTTTTATCTATAAACAGAAATATTCAAGAAATACAGAAGGAAAAAAAACTTCACAAGTGAACACCATAAAAGAATCTCATTGAACTGCTTGGACTAAATGTCATATTAGTGTCATTTTTGAGGTTCTAACCTAGCCTGCAGTTATTCCAATATGAAACACTTAATTTCTCTCTTAGAAAATGCAAAATAGGTACATCAGCACCTGAGCTTCTACACAGAATCGTATTAGAGATCAAATCTCATAAAGGAACAACTGCAGTATTTCTACTTAATCCTTTTTTACTGCTTTGCAAATGCAAATTTGAATGAAGAGAGTAAATCATAAAACCAAAAATGCTTTCTTTGTGTCTAGAAACCAAAGAAGTAATACAAATACAACTTCAGTCGTAGATGTGTGTAAACGACAAAGCAATTACATGCCTAACAGTCAGTGTTCAACCTCATGTCATGAACATTTTAATAGTACTGTATTTTTTTTTTTTTTAAACTGTTTGGCTGCCAGCTGTAATATTTTTATCTAGTGATGAAAATTAAATTACACCTTGCAAAGATTACATTTATATTAACACAGTGACTTTAAAAAAAATTGTAGGAAATCATTCTTTTCAAATAAATTTGATATAGTTCCAAAGCTTTTGAAATTACAGTCACTGTGGGATAAGCAGTTCTCCAAGGAGACTGAGTGCTACAAATCAAACAAACAAGAGAAATGGGGGAAAAGCTCAGTTTCTCAAACGTAAATAACCACCACAATGCCGGTACCTACACTACGCAGACCACAGGAAACTAATAGTAAGGTCCATCTGGCTGTTTTTCGAGGTCTGTCCGGAACATGACTTTGACTAGGTGACACCATCCTGCTAGCGGAAGCCTCACCAATGGCAACTGTTCTTTGCATAACCCAAGGGGCTCTCACAGCTGCTGAGGCCTAGCTGCTATTTTTAAGGTCCATATTCAAACTGACTCTCCTTCTGAGTTACTTTGCTTTGTCCTAAAATCCAATTTACCTGTTATGATTGCCCTCATTTACTGACCACTGGGACATTATGCAGCATTTCTGACAGTTTAGGAATTTCCTCCCTCATTTATTAATGAAGCATGATAGCCCTGTAGATCTTGGCGATTTCACCATCGACACTGATGTGGAATCAGACACACACGGAAATCCGTCCTGTCCCTTTTGGATTCACTGGGGCTCATTCTGCACATCGTCGCTCCAACCCATGACCACAACCACATGCTGGATTCCGTCATAAACTGGAGTATTACCGTCCAGAATCTGGCTGTTTTTTCTCCGAGTCGCACAATGTCGGTCATCGTCTCATCAGTTTTGATCTCTGCCTGCCCCCTGCTGATATTAGTCACAGCGGTCATGAGAACATGATTTCTGAACAGTCAAACAGCAGTCTGGTGGAGAGAAGCTCTCATTGCTTAAACATGTCACTCAGAATGGTTTTCCCATAAACAAACTAACCAACAACTATAACTGAAAGGAAAACATTTGAGGAAACTGTATTTCTTAGAACTACAGCTGCTACAATTAAAAAGCTCTGCCCATGGTTCAACAGAAGAGCATGTTTGCTTAAACTAGAATTCAACAGAGAAGAGTGCAAGTGGAGAACTTAGTACTATGGAGTGGATATGAAATACGAAAGTACAAAGGATGAAAGGACCTGAGGAAGCTGGGACAAATGATGTAAGAGAAATTATTATTATTATTATTATTATTAATGAGAAGAAGAAACACCAGTCTTCATGAAGGGTCTGTACATTTCTCTGATGTATAGATACGTGAATTTAGTGTTGTATATCTAGTGCTGTAAGTCACCTTAGATAAGGGTGTCCAATATTGTACAGAAAATATTGTATATCAATTGGCACCATGATACTGATCATGCTTTGGATTGGTACTTAATTAGTTTGCACCAATTACATTGCCAATAAGTACTTGTACAATAGAAGTGCAAAATAAACTTGAAAAGTTTGTTAAATTAATAAATGTAATATTCATCTGTTGCTTATCAAACTTTTATTCAAGATGAGCTTCAGTGTCCTTTTATTTTAAGCACTGAACAAATTCTGCTGTGCTGTACTATATCGTTTTGTGTTGTATTTATGCATCTGATTCAACACTTTTGGTCAAGGGTTCCATTACAAGACCTTTACTCATATGTTGGATACCCTTAACCACCATTCTGTTTGCTTTCCTGCACAGACCTGTGTAAAAGCAGGAACATTCAGATATTCCATGGACACAGATCATTAGGTGGCATGGTGGCACAGCAAGTAGCGCTGCTGTCTCACAGCACCTGGGTGGTGCGAGAGGACATGGGTTTGATCCCCACTCAGTGTGTGTGGAGTTTGCATGTTCTCCCTGTGTCTGCATGGGTTTTCTCTTGAGTGCTCTGATTTCCTCCCACAGTCCAAAGACATGTTGTTCAGGTTCCCCCATAGTGTGTGAGTGACAGAGAGAGGGAGTGTGTGTGTTCCACTGATGTATGGATGAGTGACCCAGTGTAAGTAGTGTATCTAGCAGTGTAAGTTACCTTGGTGCATAAGGTGTGTGGGCTGATAACACTACATAGTGAGAGTTTGTTGGAAGTCGATTTGTAGAAAAGCATCTGCTAAATGAATAAATGTAAATGTAAAATTCATGACATCCACACCACACGCTGGCTCACCGTCATTGACCACGGCTGTCCATACGATAGTCTTCTTCTTGCTCGCCTGTCGATCATTGGACTGGCACTGTTGATCACGGAAGGTGGGCAGACCCTTGGCACAAGGAGGGCCCTCACAAGCCTTGTGCTCCACACTGGCTTTTGGGCAATTCCTTCCTCCAGGCCCCGGGCTATGGACAGTCAGCAAAGCTTTGGCTGAGCACCATAAATTAACTGGCACTACCAAGCCCTCCTTCCTTTCAGCACATTGCCGCATAACTAACCCCAGGCTGTATAATGTGCTGAAGCAGATCTCCTGCTGCAGATGCAGCTAACACCTCTGTGGCTCCACTGAGCTCAAAAGGCCACCCAGCTCCCTGCGGCATGAACACCCCGCTGAGCTGGGCAGACAAGCAGGTACCAGCCCTCCCCTCTCACCACCTCTTGCTTGCGTCAACGATATTTACAGCCCCACTTGGGGTTGAGGTGAGGCTCTGAGTCGTAGCAATAACACCACATTCACTCCCGCACTCCAGAATGTCAATCTACAAACCAGGTTGTAAAGTTACTCATAGCTCTTGGACCACCTCTGTAATGGCAACCTTCCTGTACTGGCACAGAAATTATTACCCACCCTTTCACCAGACTAGTCGTCCCCCCCGGATGGCGCAAACGCCTTCATCTTTGCAACAAAGATTACGAAGCAAATGTAGTGTTTGTGTAGTTACAATGCACAGAGACACGTCATGCTTTAGACAAACTCCCGGGCATGGTTCATCGTATTAAAGCAACTTCTGCATCGACTTGTCAACTTATTACGAAAGTAAGAAATGAAGACGAGTTACAGTTGCTTAAAGAACAAGAAGGATGGTCTTTGGGGCAATCTGCAGGGACCTACGGGGGGTTGTCACATTTCCGCTGCCGGAATCGAGCTCCTGTCCCACAGGTCCGGCTGCACATGCTCCATTGGCTCCAGGGGCTCCAGTCTCCATCCACGTGCTGAGGGATGGGTGTCTTGCTGACACAGTCTCCCACCCTGCACCACTGAAAGGGACACCGATCACAAAGTCTCACTCGCCCCAAAAGGCACTTTGTGGCATGTAAACAACATCAGAGCGACATCTGAAAGATACAGAGGTCTTAAGATGTGGTGTAGAGCACATGTAAGGGGTTGAAGATCGTTCTTTCATCATATTAGTTATATGTAATTATAGCAGGTAAGCTGCCTAGTTTAGTCCTTCCAGGTGTTCTGGATGCTGCAGGGTTTCAGCCTTACCTTGTCTGCTCCACATTCTGTCCCATCGAGAGGAGGGTCCAGCTTGGTTTTGCAGGAAGTATCTCCCTCCACCAGACACCACAGGCCAGCACACATCAGATGCTGAAATGGAACACGGCACCAGGTACTCAACAACTCAACGATACTTTCTCGTGCGGTCTTTGGCAATCAAGAAACACAGATACAAAGTATGAAGATTGTGCAGAGGAAAGAAAATGTTACGTGTAAGAGTTTATTGGAGCTGACACATGGTCGGGTTCATACGTCATCTTTCCTGCCAGGGCTTTTCACCTTCAGCCCCCACAATAGCCAATTAACCACACACTGAAGCTCTCTGACAGATGGATCCGTCTGTCTAGAGGACCAGGTAAGCTATTGAAAAATCAAACAGCTTTTTTTTTTGTTCCTTAACAGGAGATGTGCAAACTTTACAGCTTAAGAAGAGCTTTTACAGATGTCTGAGAATACAATTCAGTGGGACCCATCTCCCGAGCTGCGTAGTTATTCAGCACCATAAAACTGTCAGTAGAACAAGTCTTAAACATGTATGTGCCGCTTGTTTCATCACTGCTACTTTCACTGAAAATCATTCAGTAGTGTGAAGTTGTTGACACTTCTCCAGTTTCTGGCAGCATAGATTTTTTTTTTCCATTTTAATTAACAGCAATTTGTGAGTATTTGAAATTTCATGAGTTGTAATGCAAAAGACATTAAAAAACATATCAAAATGAATGCACTTTTTTTTTTTTTATAGAGTATTTTCTTATTAAAAGGATGACGAATACAAACTAGTGTGTGACTGTGATATTAAACAAATCTGAATATTAATAGAAAAAGAATGACCTGTTTTTCAGCAGCAACTGAAAGAACAAGATTTCTGAGATGATCTAGGTGCATCAATCTGCCATAATGTAATTAAACAAATATCATGCAATGTCAGAGTTTGCCATCGAGTGTGTGTGAGACCTTGTTAGAGTCAAGCAGAAAACAAGAGGAGCATCTTCATTTTTCACACGTATTTACTAATAATAGTTGCCTGTCAGTCTGGAGCTGAGATTCTGTCATTAATGACCTGGTGGTTGGTGTGTGTTTTTGGGGGGGGGCGGGGGGGCACTTGCCACTTTCATGTCTGCAGACACATCCTTAGAGCAAGCGACAGCTCACAACACAGATTTTTAAAGTCTGCAAAAAGGCTAAATATATGGAGTTCCATGTAGCGTACATAAATCATGTCTAACTTTTTCTTAGTTTGCCGCTGTCAGCGACTCTGCGGGGATCAATCCGTGTCTATGTTCCTTCAAAGCCTCGAGGAAAGTGGTGACTCAACAGTAAAGCTGCAGTTCAAAGGGACTTGCACCGAGCACTGCGGCACAGACATTACTCAGAGACACAATTCAGTACCCCATCTATTTCTGCCTTCCCTAATCAGCCCCACATGTCAGCATAGGAAAAGGTTGACATTCAGAAACAGTAATGCTTAAAAAAAAAAAAAAAAAAAAAGGGTTACCACTTTCATTTACAGGAATACATAACACAGGTTATTTGCTGTTTATTTCACTCCCTAGAACATTCATTAGCAAATTCCACTTTTCTGTGGGCATTCATTAATATTCCTCAGTGTCGTGTTGAAAGCCTTTAGGTGGTGAAAATGGTCATTGAAATGTCATAACTAGATCAATGATGCTTCTTTCCTTTTCTGGCCAGTGGTGTCTTCATCAGACCCTCCTTACACGAAAGGGGCATAGCCAGCAGGTGGTGTAGTGGTTAGAACTGTTGCTTTGCGATCAAAAGATTTGGGTTCAAATCCCAGCTCTCACTGTTATTCCACAGTGAGGGACTTAGGCTGAATTGCTCCAGCTGCTTAAATAGGTAAATAATTGCAAGTAGCTTAGCCTACAAATGTAAGTCACGTTGGAGAAAGGCATCTGCTTGAATAAACGCTAATCAACTTAAAAAAAAAAAAAAAAAAAAAGAAGCTCTTAGCAGGGCATTAAGTCCCACAGTCCTGGCTATGCACAGCCTCGGCTAGTCGTGGAATGTCAGTAGGTTCCATCTGTAAGGTGACAGATGGTGTCACCGCTCCTGTGCAATGAGTCAATGGTCTGCTTCTGTAAGAATCCAAAGGAGAGCAACAGCACTGGAACAAAACTTAATGTACGAATGTGCGTTAAGGGGCATCTACAAATATGTACAAATGAGGCAGCTAGGAGCATCGTTCTTAGAGCTGCCGCTTTTGGATCCCACCTTAAACTGTAATGCCCCTGAGCAAGGTACTTACCCTAAATTCCTCCTGTAAAAAATACCCAGCTTTAAAAATGGGTAAATAATTGTAAGTAGCTCAACACTGCAAGCTGCTTTGGAGAAAAGTGTCCACTGAATGAATGAATGTAAATATTTATATCTTTAAGGTCTCTCTCTAACTTGTGATTTTCAGCAGAACATCAAAGTCTGTAAAAAGTGTAGCACTGAGGATACAAATCAGAGCATTTCATGAAAAAGAAAGGGGATTGAATTTGGACCAAAAAAAAAAAAAAAAAAAACTGATCACTTCTTCCACAAATATCTTCATTTATTAGTGGTTGCACAAGCTGTTATTCATGCTCTGGACTACATGGACATCCACAGCCACATACAGAATTACCCATGTCTAAATATACAAAAACCTACATCACACAATTCAAAATAGCTAATCCTAGAAGTTAGAGCTGGGAGAGGAAAAAGCAAAGACAAGGGAAAATCATACCTCCATATCATGGCAAAAGGTTGCGTTGGTGCCAAACAAAATCTGGCACTGCTCATCTGCACTGTAGTGCATACCGGGCAGCTTTGGTGGCAGGCGGACCAGGTAGCGGCTGCGGGGGTCTGTCTGGAGTAGGCAACCGCTGGCCTTTGACCTGTCCATCACAAAAACACACTGGGACCATGCTCAACACTGACCTCTTAGAGATGGGAAAGCAAAGACACAATTTGTCAAGACGACTTTTCCCCACAGGAAAATGAAGTCCGTCTCGATCTTGTCGCGATCCTTAACCTAAAACTAAAGCAACAAGAACTGTTTGTTTCAACAAGAATACTTAAATACTCCGTCTCTCCCACAGGGAGGGAGGAAGGTATACTTTCAAATACAGGACTAATGAACAAATAAATACATGGAGTACTGGCACTTCTGTGTGGTACAGTCAGTAAGTTTTAAGACCAACCACTGTGTGACACTGCTGTGACATACTCCACTGATCTGCAATCACAGCAGTGCCACATGGCAGACGGCCTTGGAACCTATTGACTGCAGCAGGTATCTTCAAAAAAATAACATTGAAAATATTCATTTTTACTGCAATTAAACATTGTGTATTATTTTCTGCCAGGAACTGATAAATTTCAGTAGCGGTTTCGAGAAAGGATTATGACATTTATTCATCACGTCTCATACATTCTGTATTCTTCATTGTGTTCTTCTGATATTAAAAAAAACTATATATATTTGGCTGACATAGGTTTGGAGGGGTACAGTGGAGTGGCAGGCTTGGCTAGGTCCAACTCTCTGGTGGGTCTAGGGTTCGAGTCCTGCTTGGGGTGCCTTGCAACAGACTGGCATCCCGTCCTGGGTGGATCCCCTCCCCCCAGCCTTGCGCCCTGTGTTGCCGGGTTAGGCTTCGGTTTGCCGCAACCCCGCTCGGGACAAGCGGTTTCAAACAGTGTGTGTGTGTGTGTTAGTTTGCTTTCTTCAGGCATACGGCAGGAGTCAGTCACACATGAATCAATACACAAATGCTGGCAAACAGTTAACTAAGCCAGATCAAGTCAATGGCTGTCTGCTCTGTGCCTGATGGATAATGTTTGAAATGCAGACGCCGCAGTCTCATTAAATTCACTCAAGGGATCTTCACTTTTTATACTTTTAATAGGACAGCACAAACACAACACACTATCAATAACACCTTTGTCTTGTCTAACTGCTTAACTTTGCATTTCTTTGCTTCAGTCAGACAGAAAGGATGATGTTCTGTTTTCCCTATTTCAACAAACCCAGAGTCTTGATTAAGGACTTCCTAAACAAACTGCACTTAATCACTGGTACATATCAGTGCCATTTAAGGTCACGCTTAAACTCACACATTTGCCTACATTTCAAAACAACCTACGAATCACATCAAACTTAAATATTATTTCAAGATTACACAATTTCTAAATATATTAGAAAACCAATTATATTAGCTAAGCAACCACTGGCTCGCATTCCAGCTTGAGGATAGCCAGTTATGTGCACCGTAAAGCTGTCAAACATAGTATCTCCAGTCCAGATGACTGATGATATGGTATTATTATACACACAGGGTAATTTTTAAGCTATTGTTCAGACTCAAAGTACAAGCTTGAAAGTAAGCCAATGGTTGTGTTCATACTATGCATACAGTAAATCTTATGACTGTTGTAACAAGAAGGGTAAACAGAAATATTTTTGTGCTTTTACTGATTTTTCTCCTCTATAAGTCAGTGTTGTGAATAAAACCTCAAACTATTCCTCCAAAGTGGCCAGAGGGTATGTGATTTTTCCATATGTATTTCAATACGATGGCTTCTCACACTTCTAACTGACTGAAATAGCAGAGCAAAGATTCATGCATTGTATCCAAGTATTGATTCGGCTGGCATTGCTCAGTTTGTGTATTGTGATAGAGACAGTAAAAAATCCCAGGCATCCTGCTGCGATGTGTGTTTTGAGACCAAAGCTGAGAGTGCTATTGTATTGCTGTCTGGATAATAAACACAATTCCTCCACAGCAGGAGCTAGGGTCATTTGCATCCAAAAACATTCACTCAAGTTCAATCTTGGAGCTAGCAGGTTGATGGAATCTTTGTACCTCTGGCAGAGTAAGTGGTCAACAGAACAATAAGTTCTACTTCTCATCCTACCTGAGGAAGTTCTCAAGGTCGTCACGGCTGCAGGAGGACCAAGAGAGGTCACTGGGGTTGCGACCCTTGACCCACTCTCCTGACATGATGTGAGAATGGCCGGTGCACTTTGAATGGTCATCATCGTGGCTCATACCCATGCTGTGGGGAGAAGCAGACATGAGTCCCATTTTCCAGGGCTGCACGCCATACAAGACACTGCAAACGTCCCCGTCACGCTTCCCCAAGTCTAGTCAAACAAGCAGGATGGCTCAGCGGATATATCCCACGTAGTCTGAGCAGCATGTGTAAAACAGTTTAAAAAACTACCACAAGGAAAAACAACTGCTCTGCTAAAGAAGAGTACTTTGCTCTGGGTAATTATTGCATGATTCTTCCAAAGCTATGACCTACATTTGCAAATTGAAAACAACAACAACCTAGTTTGAACTTCAGGCAGCAACGCAGGAACTGGCAGAAAAAATATATTAAATAGGAAACACATTACTTGGAGTTCTAATTCAGCTCACTGCCAGCTTTACTGAGAGCACAATGAAATCACAGCTCTGTTACATTATGCTTTTCAACAAAAAAACGACATTGGATACGAATGACAAATTTGCATCAAAGCAGATGAAACCATAAATACAAGAAATTCTGAGTAAATCTAAAAAATACATAAAAACAGAAAAGAAAAAGGCCCTTTTCAAATATTTGTGTAAGTGATCAGAAACCTTACAATGTGCAGTGCCTTGCAAAAGTATTCAGGCCAACTCTCCCTTCTTACTAAATCACACACACACACACACACACACACACACACAATCTGAGCAGCTTATGTCATACGGGGTCGCGGCGAACCGGAGCCTGGCCCGGCAACTCAGGGCGTAAGGCTGAAGGGGGAGGGGACACACCCAGGACGGGACGCCAGTCCATCGCAAGGCACCCCAAGCGGGACTTGAACCCCAGACCCACCAGAGAGCAGGACCTGGTCCAACCTACTGCGCCACCGCACCCCCTAACAAATCACATTGTACATTGTAATTTTGCCTTCTGTGAAATCTTATGTCGAATCACTGAAACAAAAAAAAAAAAAAAAAAAAAAAAAATACAATTATCGTGGAATAATTAAGTTGAAAAATATATATTTTAAAAAAGCTTACATAGGCTGCTTGCTTAAATATTCAAACTCCACACACTACTTGGTAGCCACCTTTTGCTGCAATAAACAGCTTTAAGGCTTTTGGAGTAAATATGAACTGAGCTCTACAGACTGTTTGAGAGTGATTTTGGCCTGTTATTTACAGGCAGATTTGTTCAAGGTCATTGAGATTGGATGGATGATGTTCATTCAGAGCAGTGTTCAAATAAGGCTACAAACTGCCAATGAGTCTGATCAAGATTTTGACTGGACCACTGCAAAAGGCTTTTTGTTTCTTTCATACATTTACAGTATAAGACAAAGGTTAGCATTTTACAGTTTAATCGTCATTCGATTTTGTTTTGTGATCAGCTTCAAAGGGCCTCTATAATTTGTGGTGAGTGTGGGGTTCTTGAGGGCTGCTGCTCATCTGGGTTTTCATTATGTCTTAAGTACTGTCCACATGCAGGTGAATGGATAGTCTGTCATCACACAGAGACTTCAGGTGCAAATCAGACACTTGAAAATGTCATCTTTAAAATGAGCACGTTGATGGCCCCTGGGAGCAGAGTTGTGCACGCCTGACATAGGGCATTCAACACACCTCTGGATGGTTGCACCAAGCAATTCATCCTAGAAGCTGATAAAAGAAGTATCAGGGAAGTTGCAGTAGTGTGTCACCGTATGAAGCAACACCTTTCTCCACGCCGTACAATGAGGAATTGTGCAGATTCTTGATCACTGCATACATATCACCTTACACACACACTCAGAGAATTTACAGCCACTTCCAGAACAGCGGTGACACGCGGCGCATGTGAAAGGGCATTCAGGCCATCACCTGCCTGTGACAGTGATGCCTCCCTTCCAGATGTGCTGAACAACTTCTACGCTTGTTTTGAGGCACTGAATGACGTGGTGGCGAGAAAGACCACCCCTCCTCCCAACGACCAGGTGCTGTGTCTTACCACGGCCGACGTGAGGAAAACTCTACGCAAAGTCAAGCTACAGAAGGCTGCTGGACCAGACAACATTCCTGGCAAAGTGCTCAGAGGATGTGCAGACCAGCTGGCAGATCTTCTCACTAACATCTTCAACATCTCCCTGAGCAGCACTGTCGTTCCAACATGCTTCAAGGCCATCAACATCAACAATTACCGTCCCATCACACTCACACCCATCGTCACAAAGCACTTCGAGAGGTTTGTCATGAGGCACAGAGACCCTGTTTCCCCAACACTGGACCCCCTGCAGTTCGCGTATCGCCCCAAGTGCTCAAAAGATGATGTCAGCCATCGCCACCACACTCCATCTAGCCCTCATACATCTGGACAAAAAGGACACGTATGTTCAAATCCTGTTCATAGACTTCAGCTCAGCATTCAATACAATCATTCCTCAGCACCTGATTTGAAAGCTGAGCCTGCTGGGCCTGAATACTTCCCTCCACAACTGGACCCTAGACTTCCTGACTGGGAGATCTCAGTCAGTCCAGATCAGGAACAGCATCTCCAACACCACCACACTGAGCACCGGGGCCCCTCAAGGCTGTGTGCTCAGTCCACTGCTATTCACTCCGCTGACTCAAAACTGTACAGCAATGCACAGCTTGAACCACGTCATCAAGTTCGCCGATGACATGATCGTGGTGCGTCTCATCAGCAAGAACAACGAGCCAGCATACAGAGAGGAGGTGCAGCGGTTAACGGCCTGGTGCAGAGCCAACAACTTGTCCCTGAACGTGGACAAAACAGAAGAGTTGTTGATGGTTGTTGACTTCAAGAGAGCACGGAGCGACCACTCTCCGCTGAACATTGATGGCTCCTCCATGGAGATAATCAAGAGCATCAAATTCCTTGGTGTTCACTTGGCGGAGAACCTCACCTGATCCCTCAACATGAACTTCATAGCCAAGAAAGCCCAGCACCGTCTCTACTTTCTGCAAAGGCTGAGAGAAGCCCATCTCGCACCATCCATCCTCACCGTTTTGGATCGCAAGACCTTGCAGCAGACAGTGAGGACAGCTGAGAAGATCATTGAGCAATTGTGGGTGACCCCACGCACCCCTCACACAAACTCTTCACCCTTCTGCTGTCTGGTAAAAGGTACCAAAGCATTCAGGCCCTCACGGCCAGATTGTGTAACAGTTTCTTCTTCCAAGCCATCAGACTCCTCAATACTCAGGGACTGGACTGACACTGGAACTTGCACACTTGTCAGTGCTGAACTGTCCATTATTGTGCCTATTGTCCTGTTTTAGTAATTGCTGAAATGTCTAGAGCTGTTTGCACAAGACAGCGGGTGCGGTGGCGCAGTGGGTTGGACCGCAGTCCTACTCTCCGGTGGGTCTGGGGTTCAAGTCCCGCTTGGGGTGCCTTGTGACGGACTGGCGTCCCGTCCTGGGTGTGTCCCCTTCCCTCTCCGGCCTTACGCCCTGTGTTGCCGGGTAGGCTCCGGTTCCCCGTGACCCCGTAAGGGACAAGCGGTTCTGAAAATGTGTGTGTGTGTGTGTGTGTTTGCACAAGTCTTGCATGTGTGCACTTTATGTAGTCTGTGTAGGTAGCTCTGTGTTGTTTTACATAGCACCATGGTCCTGGAGGAACGTTGTTTGGTTTCACTATGTACTGGACCAGCTGAATATGGTTTAAATTACAATAAAGCCTCTCTTGTCTTGTCTCTTGTCTCATATCCATACGTGAAGGTGTGTAACTTCAAACCATTCCACAACATAAATCCCAGGGTTACCAGAAAGGTCTGATGCAACCCTTCTCCTATAATTTATCAAGCAAAGTGATCTCCAAGGCCAGAATGAAACTGCCAGGAAAGAAAACAGTCTCTGCAGCAACTGTATTAAGTGCCGCACATACGTTTGGTTCAGCTGAACCAAAAGTTGGACACTTCACACAGGATAGGGCTGAGAGGGATATTTTTGTGTCACTTTCTCACTGTGGACTACTGTCTGGAGCAATGCTAACAAGAGGCAGCCTACAATCAGACAGAGAGACATGCAGCCCTTGGTTTCACTACATCAGTTCATCCCTAGCAGGAAACGATTAATGAGAGAACAGAGGACTGTGACGTGTCGTCAATAAAGTTTTTTGATGTGGGCCTGGTTTCGAATGTATGGGCAGCAAACTCTTTAATTATCTCTTCAGTTAACTGACTGTGAGCAAAGTCCTCGGTGAGAATGAAAAGATTTTTTTCGGCGTGAAAAGATTTAGAAATCCGAGGATGAGGTGAGGTTTCCAAGATGCTGTGGGGGGAAAAAGAGAAAAAAAAAAAAAAAACAACAAGTTCAAAGCTGCTGCACACATCAAGAGCCTGAGTCCGTTGCGTTAAGATCTGAAAAAACTGGGGATGTGGCAGCCCTCGGAGACGGGCAGTCGTCCAGCAGGGTAAAATTCAAACTCCACAGCCTGGGAAGACTGGACAGTAGAGACAAAAACCCACACTCAGTGACAACAGTACCAGCACAGTCATCAGCAGCATGATTCACACCAAACACATTTCATTGCATGTATGAGCTAATCGTTTGCCATTAAAAACAACTGAAATGTTAAGGTATTTTAACAATTGATAAGAAGAGCAACAATTTCTTCATTACATAAGAAAATGGAATTATTAAAGATCAGTCTACAAACTGAATCGAAGGCACTTTAAGGGATCTGTTTTTATGTTTGGGTTTAGCATCCCCAATAACTCAAAGCAACAGAGGTATAAAGGAGGAGGGTGTGCCCCCAATGTTTAAGCAAGTCTAATGCAACCCCTGTATTTGTGTATAACACCATTAATTACTAGTGCTAATATTGTTTTGGTTTCCTTAATACCTAATAAGTTGTTGGCTGTTGCAAAGCAATCAGGTTTACAGAAAATCAAAAGAAAATTTTAAATAAATAGTGATGTTGGTGGGGGATGTGGTGGCGCAGCGGGTCTGGCCGGGTCCTGATCTCTGGTGGGTCTGAGGTTCGCGTCCTTCTTGGGGTGCCTTCCGATGGACTGGCATCCCAAGCAGGACGTGTCCCCTCCCCCTCCAACCTTGCGCCCTGTGTTGCCAGGTTAGGCTCCGGTTCACCGTGACCCTGCCTGGGACAAGCGGCTTCAGACAGCGTGTATGTGTCGGTTGGCTTTAATGCTCTACAGGGGAAGATTAAAACTTCACAAAAAATGTATACACTTCCTTTCACTTGAATATTTAGCACTTAATAAAACTGCAAAATGAACACACCCTGTTTTTGTTTTCACAAGTTTTCCTGCACACTTGGAGACATTTCGTAATTCAGAATGCCTGTGCAGCAGCTGCCTCGAAGTCCATCGGTATACAAAAACATTTCTATTGCATCTCACATAACATCCATAACTTGTTTTTTTTTTTTTTTTTTCTTGGCACTACTTTGATATTCCAGTACCAGAAACATTATATTCACAGCCTTTATGCACATGACCTTTTTTACCCTTCTCTAGTGTTAATAGTCTTAATTCCTTAAAATTTAACTCATATGGATTTGCTTCAAACAGCTGTTTTTTGGTCACATGTGCACAAGAGTAAAGAATGTCCTGGTTCTGCTGTACAGATATGACTTGATCATTGTATAATTTTGTCTGTCGAATAAGCACATTAGCCCTCAGTACAAGATAGTTCTACGCAGCAGGACTGCAGTAAAGGTCTTTAGTACCCTTCTTTTAAAAAAAAAAAAAAACTTTTAAACTGATCATTATAATAGGTTTTAAAGAAACAGTTGAATTCCCTCTGAGATCTGGGTTGCATGGGATTTACAGTCACCCTCAATGTAAATCCGAAGGTTGGCTTTAACTCGATGCCAACTCTCTATACCTTCCCCATTAAAGGAGGACCTTGACAGCTCAGTACAACTCTGCAACAGAAAGTCACATGTGGAGTTCGGAGATGGAGAGATGGCAATGCTAACACATTTACAGTCTTTCCTGACATATATGGTGTCAGTGCCCTATTATGTTTCAGTCCACAAATGCTTTATGGATGAACTAAATGATGTTTATCAGACACCTGACAAGCTGACATTGACAAGTTGTTTTGAAACCAGACATACTTAAAATAATACAGCTGATTCCGTAAACAACACCGCAATTCACAAGCAGAAGAAAAACCCAGACATTTCATAAGAAAAGATGTTTATGAGGTATTAAAGCAATAATGCATAAAATGTTTAAATATTACTATTTGCAAGCTCTACTCTGAATAAACGTTAGACTGACAGTTTTGTGACTTAAATCTGAAATCATTAACAATTTTGTGAATTCCAATACCATTAATTGGACACTAAAATTCTATGAAGACAATTTTATGCTGTATTAAAAACTATTCTGGTATTTGAAAAACATACAGAAAATTTCATGGCAAAGGCAGCCCTCCAACAGGCAATTATGAACTAGTCTGAAAGCTGATCACCCAAAAAGGGGAAGGGTTACGTTACATGTTGAACTACAACACTGGCTTGTGGAACTCAGGGGTCAGTGGCCTCGGGTTCACCCAGCTCCTGGAGAAGGTATTCTCCAGCACATGTTCCTCAGTCTGATTCTGCAGCCCTTATCTAAAGAAGCTTTCTTGACTGAACATGACTGCAAAGGATAAATTCCTGAGAGGCATCGAAACAAACAGAGAAGGAGGCTGAGAATGAAGAAGGGAGATTTCTTAAGCCACACAAAGTGTTTCTAAATGCTGCTCAAGGCACATGTTGAACCTTTACCGAATGCTCAGGACTCATGAAAGCAAAGACAAATTTGTGTTCTTCACCAAATCATACAAAACATCCAGAACAAGGGCTACGCATTTCACATGATCCGAAGAACATCTAAAATTCTGAAAGAAATGTCTCATCATATATATCCAGTTACGCTATGATTGCAAACACAAGCTGAGGCCAACCACCAAGATTAAAGAGTTTCCACAGCTAGGAAGCTGCTTACTTGTGGCCAAGTTCATGTGCGATGGTAAAGGCCAGATTGAGCCCGTTGTCTTCTGCCAGCACACACTTCCTCTTGGCACTGCAGGCTCCACTGAGGTAGGCAATTCCTGCAGAACAAACCAGGAAAAATCAGGTAAAGACAGATGAGGAGTGACCTTTGCCACCTTAGTGTCACACACTCAATGCTTTACCGGCTTCAACACATAATGTCAACTTCTGTACAAGCTTGTCATTAGTCCAAAAGTAAGGCCATGACAGTTTCTACGTATTTTCCGCCCTCAACTAGATGTTTTTGTTGAATATTTCATGTTCATTATTGCCATGAGAACAATACACAACCAATTATTCACTGAGGTGCCAGTACACTGGTACTTCAACTTATCACAATTGGCACCAGAAGTTTGCTCATAACTGTAAAGTCAAGTTCAATACTTAGTCACAATCAGTAAAAGCTACAAAGTACTGATGTGTCTCCAATTTTTCACTTAAGTTCTGCGAAAACCTCAGGTAAAGCTGTAATAAAAATATTGTGCAACTATCTCTCCGTTAATCCATTATCATTGTCCGCTTGTCCAATGCAGTGTAACTGCGTTCCGGAACATCTCACTCTCATTCTGTTTACATGCGTTTTCCTAACTAATAGTTGGATGCGGACACACAGGTTGCAGTCTCTCCAAAACAGGTTTATAAGGCAGAAGGATGAAGGAAATACATTTATAAATAAATAAAACTGGAAATTGTTTGCATCTTCCAAAATTAATGTCAAATATACATGACAAGGAGCTAAATGCATGTGCAAAAATAGATGACGCACGTAGTTATATCACATTATATCATAGTTATATCACGTTATATCACATACTTGCAGCTAAGTTTCTGTACATCTCTCTGCACCTAAGATGATGTCATTAAGGGTATATATGCATGTGACTGAGTCAATCTCGACTCATAGGAACCATGTGCATGGTATTCATGGCAAGGGACGAACAGAAGTGGCTTGCTATTGCCTTCTTCTGCTGTACTTCTGTGCTATTGCCGCCTTCTGTGTTTCTCCGGGGGTGCCAACAAATAAAAACACACATACTCCACACATCCTTAGCACAACTTGAACCTCACACCCATGAAGCATGCTCAGGAGCTGTGCCACTCCGCCCCCATGTCATGAAGGGAACAATATAGGAGTTTAACACACTAAATTAAATAAAGGTTTCATAATTATTTCTTGTTTGTCAGTGTGGAGCCAAGCAATCAAATAAAACATGTATTCACAGAAGGGGGTGCGGTGGCACAGTGGGTTTGACCAGTGCACACTGTGTGGCGGGTCTGGGGTTTGAGCCCTGGTTGGGGTGCCTTGGGATAGACGGGCACCCCATTCGGGGTGGGTCCCTTCCCCCTTTGGCCCTGTGTTGCTGGGTGAGGCTCCGGATCCCCACAACCCCGCTTGGGAAAGCGGTTGCTGATGTTGGGTGGTGTATACATACTTCAGGAACTTCATCACTGTTTCAACCAGCCGATTGAATATGTAATGATTAATCGGTGTAGATTTATCATATAACCTAAGCCTTTTTCTACCTTAATTTAAAATGATAAATTTTACTATGACCCTCAGAAGGAAAAGTAAGATGGAATTTACAGCACTGATGGACAAATATTTACATGCTACAGGTTTGACTTTTGAGATCTTCCTCCCCGTTGATCATAATTCCCAAATAAACCTTTTTTAAACAGTGAAGGAAAGATGTTCTAGTGCCTTTTAAACCTTTGAAATACAAAACAATTGAATTTGACCATGCTTTTCATGGAAGCACATATTGTTTGATAGTGGATTTATAGCTATTCTGTTTGAAAATTCTTCTTCAGGCTTTAGCTGGCCTGGAAACAAAGTCACAGAGCTTGTGTACCGGGATCAGTAAATGGCTCCATCTGGGGGGCTTTGTGAGGGGTGTGCACCAGCAGACAGGGTTATGGGTAGAAAAGACTGACCCCTGGGAAATCAAGAGGAGGTTTTGCAGATCCTAGCAAAACATGGAAATAACTGTAACATCTACCAACCTCCAAGCCCTATATCCCTCTGCGCATGGCACATAACAGATGTTCCAGATATAAATAGGTATACCTTATACCAAGGTTAGACAACTTAACTCATTCCTGAAGGCCGCACTGTACTTGAGCTTTTGTTGGAACTGATGTCTTTGTCAAATAATAACTGTACCGATTTTAGTTTGAGAATTTGTGTAACGCTGAAAAAGTTGAAAATTTTTTTTCTCCGTTAAAAAAAAAAAAAAAAAAAGTAAAAATCATGCTATAGAAATAGCCTGGTGTAAATCAGTTATCTGCTATATTAAGCATAATAGATCTCTAGATGAGAGTTGGAGAAAAGCTTGCATGTGCTGAGGCTTACGGGAAGGACAGCCCAGCACCCTGCCTTGAAGCATGGGATTGCACTATGTAGGAGATACTGTGCCTGCATTAATACAACAGCTGCTTAATCATCCCCCTCATAATACAGAGGCACTGTGAAGATGTCTTATGATATTTTCAATCAGAACCTTATTTTTATAAAGCAAAAGATGTCAAGCTGCTACGAAATTGCTTTACAAAGAAATATGACTTTTATATGGCCCAATATAGGCAATACGCCATCAAATGTAGAAAAGGTAATCAATCAACTGGGAGTGACCCACTTGAACTGCATCATTAGATGCACTGAAAGGTAATAAGCAGTAAAACAACATCTTTTCCAGAGCCTGTTCTTTGTCTCACACTGGAGACTGTCCAGTAATCTTAGAAATGGGTCCGGAGTCTCACTTGGGATCAGCTGAGAATAAATGAAATCACTGACCACAAAAAAAAAAAAAAAAAAAAAAAAAAAAAAAAAAAAAAAAACTGGAAAATTGAACACAGATGGCATCTCCCAGTGGTTGGGATGATACGAGATTAAACGCATTTCGATCAATAAACAAACTGGCCTTTCTGACATTTAAAGCCTTGCTGATGAAATTCAGTAGGAAAACTGATAAGTGGGTTAACAAAGCACAACATAAAATCTGTGCAGGGAAATATTATCTAGAGCAGCGAATGAAGAGAACCCTGAGATCGTACGGCAATAAAAATGAAAGAACTCTTGAATATATTCAATTGAGCGTAAGGTAACACGAAAACAACAACCCAACACACACACACACACACACACACACAGACTTGCAGAAGCTGCCTTTCCCAAGCAGGGTCGCGGCGAGCCGGAGCCTAACCTGGCAACACAGGGCATGAGGCTGGAGGGGGAGGGGACACACCCAGGACAGGACTCCAGTCCATCACAAGGCACCCACGCGGGACTTGAACCCTGGACCCACCAGAGAGCAGGACCCGGCCAAACCCGCTACGCCATCACACCCCCACCAACCCAACACAGATGAACACAAAACAATCAGAGCTCTTATTTTTCCTAGCACTGTCAGCCAAAACCTGATAATATCTGTCTTCTGGTCAACAACATCTAAGGAACCAAAAGAAAAGTGAAATTACTATAATATAGACTTGAATATAATGCCAAGATAGGAGCATGTATGAATTTACAGTACAGGAAATTTAGAAAGAAAGAATACTCTGGTGTATAAATGGGTACATAACCGTAAGCATGTTATTGTACAAAGATATTGGCTATATATGTAAATAATAAAATGTTGGAACACTTTGGCCAAGGTCAACCCTGGTCAGGGTTGAGAAGGTCACACACACTAACCCATTCACACTCAACAGGAAAGTAGGAAATCCAAACTAAAAAGTTAAATTTATACTAGCAATCACCCTGACCATCAAGTGACCATAATGGAATGCTTTTCTTTATTGTTAATATGTAATAGAAAAACGAATAAAAATACTGATTCTCTTGTTCTTCTGCTCTTTGCGTGCCTCAGATAATGTTATTTTCCTTTAGCTTGCTGACATCATTTTGATTTATTTGGGATTTTTTGATGAAGTTTACAGATGTCAGAGATAATTGCAACCCAACAAAGCATTCTAAAGACTGGCAACAGTGCTCCAAGCTTTCCACTGAGTTGACATGGCCATGTCCTGTTCAGCACAGCGAAAAGGGAATCTACACCATCTGTCTGTCTCAAATCGAGACGAGAAACCTGAACACAAGCAGTGGACCTTGTCATTACGAGCATAATCGACTCGGGAACAGTCCCTCAAATCAAGATACGGGCTGCATATCCTTTTAGAAAGAAATAAAGTTAAATTTTATTCTGTTTCAAAGAATAAATTAATGTTAAAGTAATTCTGTGGGCAACTGAACATCAATATAAACAAAAAAAAAAAAAAAAAAAAAAAATCAGCCAAGACTAATATTCAATTGAACGGACTAAAGTTGTTATTGTCTATATATTCCTGCGTAATTTATTTTGGCAAGCCATAATATTGGTCATCACTCAATTTCCTAAAAGAAAAATACATAAAGTATAAATCTGACAATTAGTTGAAACGATCGATTCTTGATTTGACAAGGCAGAAAGGTAGACCACTATTCGGCTGCATCATTAATCTTTAAAGCAGACAATAGGTAGTTCACATATTAGCTCACCCTGAACTGTCAGCGTTCGCCCCCGAGGTCGAGAGCTTTTTCTTTTGTGTACTTTCCGTAACTGCACAGTGAGCTTGCGCCCTTCAGGTTTCCTCTGCGGAGGATCTTTTGGAGATGTAAAATTACATACTGTATGAAAACATTCCACACACTCACTTCTCTAGAGCACTGTAAGACACTGGCAGGCTGTGTGAGGAAAACAGCTGTTGCCTTATGTTCTTATGAACCCATTTCTGCACTTTTATAACTATGCATACTTAGTCAAAAGCAGCAATTACTTGCATTAATGACAAAACTATTCTCAGCCTAGAAACCAGCTGGTTTAAAGAGAGCTACTGCTGTCTGTGTGGAAGGGCTTTTCTGCGATTTCCATGTCGCTATAGCATGGCCCTGTCTCTCTACCATTCCCGTGTCGCTCGACCATGACCCTGTCTCTCGGAGCTCGAATGATGCTTTGCAGTCAAAACGACTGACATCGGGAGCGCTGAGCCAGGATACTTCACCAGAAAAAGCGTCCGTAAAAACAGAACAGGGCTGAGATGAGGTAATACGCAGGAATGCTTGCGGCTTTGGAGCCGTTTTTGAAGCCAGCAGTTCTGATACTAGAGCCAAAGACAAAGAAAGGAAAAATAAATAAATTTAAAATTTCACTGCACTGTATTATCATTGCTCAAATTTGACTCAGCATTTGTTAAGGCTTGCTGATCAAATCCTACAGCGGGCTTCAATTGCCAGCGGAACAGCGATCCGGACAGACGAGAGGAAGAGAGGAAGGCCTCAGCTCAGGATATAAACACACAGTCCCCCGAACACAAGCGATATTTGTTCGATTATTTATTTTGGGTTAATTAGCCGTTACAACATGATGTGGGGGTGTTCATTCACTTGCAGAATCCTCGTGTGCAGAGGCTCCCAAATCTCATCACTCAGCACAACGGAGAGAAGACCAGCACTGCAGAACGGCAGCCTGCTCTTTGTTCTATGGTGACGTCGACTTCCCTTCGAAGTGACCCCACCATGGACCGTGAAGAGTGAATCAGCTGATTTCTCCTGCGGACACTGCCCACAGTCCTCCAACAGCTAGAGCCCAGCAAGGCTCCATTCTCCTCTCTCACTCTTCTGTTTGTGTGGGGGCAAACCAAACACAGGAAAAGGGAAGCTACCACCAGGATGTTAATTCAGTTTTCACTCTTCCCCCCCCCCAGACCTGGCCAGGATTCAAAGTCAGCGAGGGGCCCGCCAGCTATCATGAGGAGATGTAAGAAAAAAATGAGCAAAATCAACGCAGAGCTGCCACTATTAAACAGCCTCATTTTCATTTGGGAGGCCTATAAAAGTGATTAAGAGAACAAGAAGAGACACACCAGAAAGTCCAAAGGGAACACTAAAGCACACCACTAATTTTAATAAGCGGGTTACACTGAGCAATACAAAAGATTTAACAATAGAACTTTGTCTTTTCGATGTAAAACGTTCTACAGTGATATGTGATACGGAGATGTTGGTCATGATGCAAGGCACAGCAAGGGTTGCCGTGAAGAGAGCCTTGCTGATAAAGTCGAGCACAACCTCTAAACCATCTGGAAGCATGCCTTCCTTAGCACTTCAAGTGGCAAGAGGCTTCACTTTTCTGAGTAAGCGGAGAGATGAATTAAGAGTTAAGATTAGATGAGAGTTAAGTTTCATTGATCGAGCCCAAATGACTCAACAGCAGGTTGAGTCATTTGGGCTTGATCAATGAAACTTAACTCTCTCACCATGGTTAGGAAAATGTCGAACACATGGGTTTTAAGCATCGTGCTAACCGAACGAGGTAGCTGTCATTGCCACGTTCCAGCACTGCACGTGGCGAGAGCAGCTGGGGGCAATGTCACCACTCAGCCACTCCAGAACAACATTAGCAGGTCTGTAGGAGCTGGAACTCCACACTGTCCTCCTTCTATCAAAGAGCCAAAGGGAAATGCAGTGTGATCTTGTAAGGTATAAAGCCAGAAATTCAGAAGGTAATAAGCTGAATGTACTGTATGATAAAAATGGTTGGTATGAAAATCTCATAACTTCAAGACAATATTAAACTTCTCCAAATTAACAGCAAGACAAATTAAAAACTAGCCAAATGATTCCGTTTAACATCACTGATTGTAATTCTGCATTATGTAAAGGTGTAAAGGTTGGAAAGCACCACAATACTTTTTTCCAGACATACGCAATTATTACACAAATGGGAAAAATGTTCATTGCCATTCAGATCTCGGTAAGCCGCCAACGTACAACATAAGCAGATGACGATGTACCGTTGAGTGACTTGTTGCTCTCAGAGCAAAAATGACAGAAAATTTCATCAGCATTCCACAAACTGGCAGATATGATGAAACTCGGAGAGGGACACTGGGCTGGCTGAGAGACGTAAGGCAACACCCGTTCACTACAGTAAAAATGCCATTCAAAGAGAACACCAGCATCAATTCAACAGAGGCACTGGAAATCCATTCAAAGAAAGATAGGCTTTCGTCTTAAAAGAAGCCTCTTCACCAAAACCCTTTTCCACTCGAGAATTCTCATGAGAAGCAGCAAATGATATGGAAATAAACCTCAATGCATCTGAGATCATAGATTTTGAAACAAACCACAAAATAAAAACAGGAAAATTTGAAAATACTGAAATGTTGACAAGAAATAAACATGGGGAGGCATTACAGCAAGCCACTCTCTGTGTCTAAACATTCCCAGACCATGTCAGGACATGCCTCTGTGGTTTTTAACTTATAGGAAACTCCAGAGCCATATCAAACTGTGAGGTCAGGAGCAGAACACAGTACTTGATTTTAGTGCTCAACGAGACAAACAGAATGCCGATACGACCGAGTGTCTCCCAGAAGATGCAGTTGTGCAGTGACAATCATTAGCACAAACACAGACAAGTCTGGCTTAACTAACGCTTTATCAGGCTTAGATCAGTGATGGAGCTCAAACAACTGCTGGAGGCAAAGCGTACATGGCAGCACAAAGCATGGGAGAACTTCAAAAGGCAGGAAGCCAGTTTCCTTACTGTCTGACACAAATACCCCTGAGGTACTCTTATCGCTTCGGAATCAAAATTTTACAGAGGGCTCCTCGTAAATTATGGGAAGAGTGAAGAATTAATTTCAGGTTGTGATCCAGACAGAAGCCTGTTCGCTTCGTCTTCATAGGGAGCAGGAAAATTCCTTCCTGTTCTCCACATTCCTCTTAGTTTATTATATGTGCTTAAATGCGTTAAGTTCAAAGGGCTTATTTCAGATGTTAAGATCTTTACTGTGATGTTTATGAGATCTTTACAGTAATGTGTGTAGAGTCTTCGCTATAGGCCTGAAGAGGTATCAGGCTGCAGAATTTGTCTAAACATGCCTTTCATTTGGGAAATCTTTTTGTATATATGGTATTTCCAGACATATATGTTGCTGCTCTTGAAAATATCTACCTAAAACGAAAAAAGACATTTCATAAGCAGTTTACAAAGCTAAATGATCATCGAAAAAAGAAAAAGACACCTACTCCATGCCAGCTAAAAATGAAGCCATATTTTTAAAGATATAAATCAGAAAGTTACTGAGGCATAATGTCCAAGATTACGTAATCAAAAATCTAAAGTATTTTAACGGACTAGTCACATACACGGCATGTATTGCCTTGAAATACTTTTGCAGATATTTTTGAAGTTACTGAATAAATACAGAAATAGTTTTTTCCAGGTGCTGTCTAAGGTCAGTGTCACTTGAGAGGCAGTAAGAGCTTTGTTCACTGTGGGTACAGTATGCTTGGCTCAACTGTTGGCCAAGTAAATGTCCTCAAACATCACAATTACACAGCAGACAATGATACACATCCAACATAACAGGTTGAAGGCCTTCATGATGGTCCTCATAGCTGGCACCCGTAGTAAGACTAAGCATGAGAAGACAGGTCATTTACTCACAAACCTCTGTGATAATCTTTCATCTAAAGAGCATTCTACTAGAAGGAGCACACACTGTCTTTTTTACCCAAAGCATAGACCTTGGCATGACTGTCCAAGAGTTTACTCCGTTGCCTGCCTCCACTGAGCTCTTAGCAGCTACAGGACCAGAGCTTTCACCTGTATTACTATGCCACCAGGTTTAGGTCATCACTGAGATACAAAGGTATTTTGATCTGTTTACCCATCACCCTTTCACCCTAGATATAGAAATGTCTCCTGCCTTTCCAGGCTTGTCCTAGGAATCCAAGAGGACTTTCAGGAACACTCCCCTATGATCCAATGTGGCTAAATTCACAATACTATCCTCAACCCTGAATATCTCTCTAATGAAGGAACTGGATGAGAGTGAATTATAAAGAGCAATTGTTCACCACAGTAAGAACACAGTTTTTAAAACTATTGTGGCCAATTAATATCCATATGCAATTTGAATTTGATGTCACATAATAGCCTAAGAACAGAAATTACATGTTTGACAATGGTTGTTGTAAAAAAAGTTAGGAACAGTATATTAGTTCATTTTTTCATAAAATATGTCAGAAGTGCTTATTAGATGCCAAAAGGATTATTACTTACCAACAGTGTCACAAGGCTCATCTTTGTGGACACAGAAATCAGTCCTAAAAATGAACAAGATCATAGTCACTAAGTTTCATCTGCTGAGACATTTAAAAACTGTGACTTTTTAAAGGAGATATTCATATAGATACTTTTATAACTTCTGTTACAAGAATTATGGCTTATAAATTGCAGGGACAACTGGTAGTGTAGTGGTTAGAGCTACTGCCTTTGGACCTGAATGTCACACTTTTGAATCCCAGCTATAGTATACTTCAGCAATGAACTTATTAATATATTCAGTTCCTCCAGTAAAAATTACTCAGGTGTATAAATGGGTAAATAATTGTCGGTAGCTTAATAATATAAGCTGCTTTGGAGAAAAGTTTTAGATAAATGAGGAATATGTCATCTGTACAGTAAAATTTGCATGAAAATATATCAACTCAAAGAAGAAATGCCTTATGAGAAGAGACACAACATAGCTCAGGAACACATTTCTGTTTCTCCCATTTAAATTAATGATAATGAAGAGTTAGTTTTCTGAGAATTCTTTTTAAAAGCAGATTTTCAGGGCTGAATTGCATTCGTTATGGGAGCTAAGCCTCTAGTGGAGTTTTTAGTAACACTACCGAAATACTCGTTAACATCTAAAATTACACACATTTAAATTTTTTTCGGTCACTTTTTGGTTAAGGTCACTTTATATACACCAACTCATAAAAAAGACACACAAAAAATAAATGCAAACTTCAGAGCCAGTTTTAAATGGCTTACATCTGTTCAACACAATTAATAAAAGTTTTGCATTAACAGATTCTCCTTGACCACTGTGATTAGGAAAAAAAATACTCTGCTGGGTTGTAAGCACACTCATAAATGTATGGATGTGTCAGTCCTCAGCTCTTCTATACTGGTATACAGTAGACACCAGACATGTCACAGGCATTTTCATACATTAAATAATTACTCATTTCACTGGAATTCCACTGAACAGACCTAACAATACAATAAGGGTGATTAATCATGGAGTACATTGTTGATGGTAAGTAGTTCCTCTTCTAGTGGATGAAACCCAGATCGGGCCCTTCATCAACTCATGCATATGTTCTTGGTGGTCTTGTATTTATCAGCTTCTTTTCTCTAAAGGAACTTATAATCCAGAGGTATTTACATAGCTTTAGTAAAATCTTGAGTTTTTTTTAAATAAATAAATAAATTAAAGTTCCTGCTAACCGTACTTGTGGTGGTTGTCATAAGGATCACCCCACCTGAGAACACAGCAGTAGACAAAGTAGAGCCATTAATTTCCATCTGTGACTTCCTGCAAGAGCACAGGGGCTTTTGTCATCTGCAACGCGATCAAATTTTTTTTTTTTTTTGTGCCGTGTCAGAAGTGCTGATACCGAGAAGAAAAATGTGTTGCCGTGCTGCAAATTAGGATGGCAGGCCAAAGGCTCAAGTGCAAAGGTGACATGCGCAACCACTTCGGAAATTAAAAACAACAAAAGTCCAGAACAGGGAGCTGCCTCCGGCAAAGTGTGAACAGTTGCATCTCTGTACAGGCTGAAACCATGAGCTGAAGTTGGACAGGAGATCCATCACTATCTCTGTTAGAATGAGCAACAAAAAAAAACAGCTGAGCATAAGGTCCATTGTGTTTGCAGATGGCTGCAGTTGCCCTTCGCCACATTAAAAGTAGTGTAAATGCGTATAAACCTGAAGAACGCTTCAGTAGAATGCTTAACTTCCCCAAGAGAATACCTTCATCTTTGGTGAACATGTTTGTATAGAATTTGACAGAACAGAGGGACATTTTAGACTTTTAAGCAGAACTTCTGACACACTGGGTCTATTCGCAGAGAAATGGGAACTTCACTCAGGACATACAAGAATATACTTTAGACCACTAAGCTCCTTTTAGAAGGGATTCTTTTGACTCTCAGTGGTTACCAAAACTCTTAATTCCCTCAAAGGTCAGCACAGGTTCCCCCAGGAAACTCCTTTGAACTCACAAATAGTGACTCTAAGGCAATGTGAAGAGGCAACAGAAATGAAAAGCATAGCTCGGGCCTTGATGTCTTGGGCCAGGTGATGCCTCAAGTTCCACAAATTCCACCAAGCTAATTCTGTCAGCGTAAGCTACCCTTGTAATTCCACAAGGTCAGGGACCAACCCTTGACAGGCTGCCCCAACCCTGTAATTCAGCTAAAGTACAGTCCTACTAAAGACCCAACAATAACTGACGGGAAAAAGAGAGTAAAAATGTATCTTTCAGTTGAAAAACAAAAAAGGGGAGTTAAAATTCACATGCATTTGTTCTATCAATGGTTATTTGGGATCAAATTACATTTTTTTCCCCCGATAGCAAAAAAAAAGAAAATAAATTAATGAAACAAAATTAGTTTCAAACTATATTAGTTAACGTATCCATTGTTCTGGGGTTTCTGTACACCGCTTTAAATGAACTATATACACTTTAACAAAGTATAAAAGCAACCACACACACCTAGTACACCCAAACAAGGCTCTATAAAAATATGCCAAATTAAAGGAAAAATTACAAAGATGCAAGCTCAATGCAGGTATTAGGGTACTTTTCTTTCCTTACTGCTACTTCCTGACATTCCTAACCAGCTTCTAACGTGCATTTGCGGTTTGCCGAAAACAGCACCTGAGAATAAAACGGATATGACACACAGCTGGGTTATGGGGGGCCAATGAAGCACTGATGTGTGGCAGAGGGGTGGGTGAGGGGTGCATGGGGGGAGTGAGAGCATCAACTCCTGTTATAGCTGATTTCTTAGAACAGACGTGATGAGTCTGCTCTGCGACAAGACACCACTCATGAGGGGCCTGCGCAGCAAGACTGACACCACGTGGAATACATGCGACCCCTGCGAGTCCCCTCTGAAACCCTCATGGGACAACCACACTCTCCTCTGAGGCTTTTGCCTTTCCCTCAAGTCTATGGGTAACATCCAGCAACAAAGACCAAACAAGACAAACCCACAGGGAATGCAAGACTAGTAACTAGAAGGCTGCTTTTTATAGAAATTAATTCCAATGTAACTTAACGTTGGCAGCTATTAACGTACTGGTTAAAGAATTTATATATAAGCAAACAGCTGCAGGTAAAAATATTTGCAGGTAAAAATTACTGTGACCTAACATATCATTATATGGTCATTTTTAAAAGTGTGAGGAAGAAACAAGCATTGTTTTAAACATGATGAAAGACCAGTCCTGAACAAAATGTGAGCTGATGGGAGGTAGACAAATGGTTTGGGGTCACCTTTGTTGGACAGCTGCCCAGGGCCTGTCCCATGCCAATTTTTCGAAGAAATTAACTAAAAATGTCTCCAAATTACAGACAAAAGATGGCATAAGATGGCACAGTGGCACAGCAAAAAGTGCTTGTATCACAGCATTTGGACGTGGGTTCAATCCCCGCCCAGTCTGGGCGAAGCTTGCATTTTCTCACTGTGTTTGTGTGGGTTTCTTCCGGGAGTTCTGGTCCCACAGTCTAAAGATGTGTTTCAGGTGAACTGGTGACTCTAAACTGCTCATAGCATGTGTGTGACAGTGTGTTACCTTGCTCAGGTGTATAGATGAGTGACTGACTGCAGGAAGTGTACTGTAGTGTATCTCGTAGTATACCTCACCTTGGACAATAAGCTGTCAGATAAATACTTATACACAGGGGTTCTAAATAAATAAGACTTATACGAGGCAGCTGGTCTATGAATGAGAGGACGGCACTGACAAGGAGAACACATGCTTTATAACTCAATAGTGGAGGGCTTTATTTTAACTTCTGGTTATTTTCACCCTCTTTTTTTGCATTGCTCATTATGTTCCAGCTTCAAAGGGGCCACATACGCTTTTGTGTTATTTTGTTTTTGATGGAAAAACATGGTTTGTTTGCAGTTCCCTTCCCGTGCCTCTATGTATCCCACCCATGTGGACGCCCCCACAACAGAACTGGCTACAAAAATCTAACCCTAATCCTTTACAAAGCAAGTACGAGTAGTGAGCGGGAAAAAAAAAAAAAAACAAGAACACAGATCGGCTTTTAAAACTACTTCAGTGCAAGAAGCCATTATCAAGTAATTGATGCTGGTTGAGTTGTCAGGTGTAGTTTTCACTTACTTGCACTCTTTTGACACTTGTCTCAGTGTGATATTTTTTTATACCAATGTCTTTTTGTCACTTCTTTGTTGTAAGTAGGCTGCTGTAGCCTAGTGCAATTTCCTTAAGGATTAATAATCTTCCTTTCTTTCCTTTTAAACATCCATCGATCCATTCATAGCCCATTCATCCGTCTATGTTGATGTACCTTAATTCTTATCATCTGAAAATTATCCTTCTGAGAGACAAACAAAGCAGAGCAGTTGATTCAAGAGAAATTTTACCATGCCCTGCCATGATTAAATTAGAATGGGATAAACTTCTGTCCTTCCGAGTGGTCCTGTATTTTCACGACAGTGTTGATTTTGAATGCTATACGTTCCTAGTGGAGGCCTCATAGGTTGGACGAGATATTATTTTACAGATTAATGTCAGAACAAAAGCCCCTTCTGTCCTGGAGCTCTCCGCTTCCTCTTTACTCAGACCACGGTACATGGGATAGTATCTGACAGGCTACTTGGGTATTACTTTAAACAAGAGGATTCATTTTCAGGGCAAACTGAATAATAGAGAAAACCTCCTGTGTGAAACAGAGAAACGGGTTACAAATCACCTTTGCTGACAGAAATATATTTAGGGACCCTGAGCAATGTCCACTGCGGCCAAATTTATGTAATAAATTTCATTGTGAAAAATAGGATATTTGTTAATATTACAAGGGATTCATTTATCTGGGCCTTTCTACAAAGCAACTTACTGTTTTAGGTTTGTAGACTAAGCTATTTACAATTATTTACCCATTTACACAGCTGGGTAATTTTCATTCTATCATCAATGTAGAATAAGCACCTTGCTCAGGAATACTAGGGTAGACGCTGGACTTTGAACCAGGTCCTTTGATTACAAAGTGATGCATCTAACCATTATGCTACCTTCTGCCCATGTACTGCCAGGACATGGTAAGAGGTTCTAGAGGTACAGTCTTTAATATGAGCACCTGGTGACCAGCACAGCAACATCCATAGGGGGCGGGTCATCTCTTCCTCCAGGCACATGGTTGTTTCCCAAGAAACGGGTGCCACCATATTCCTCATGTTGCCACTGACAGAAACTCTCAAGGAAGCGCTCTCCGTGGTGGCCCACCTTCAGTTTCTCCTGCAGACACAAAGCAGACCCCCAGCACTGACTCTTACAGGCATAAGACAGCAATAGCACCCACTGACTTTACATTTCTACAGTTCGCATATCAAAATCAACTGGAATGACACCACATATATTATATATATGACATACAGGAACTGAAAAATAGACAACAACAGATGGAAAGCAGTGCATCATTTAGACACGTAAAAGATATTAGCTTGGTTATTTTAGTCGAGATGGCAGTGCTCATTACGCCAGAAAAAGCAGAGTGATGCTCAGACTTACTGGACGACTGTGGAGAAGGACGAGTTTGGTCACACGGATGCTGATGCTGACGCCCAGACTCTTGTGGCGAAACATGTTATATACCTGTCAAAATACAAACTGTTAGGTACAGGCTCTTTGTCGAATTATATTTGCTTTCCCCCCATGTTTTTTTACAAGCATGATCATATTACACTTGAAGAAGCCCATACAGGCTATGCATGAAAATGCATGAATACCTGCATAAACCCAATAAAAGAGAAGGGGCAAGAGCTTCTGGTTAAGCCCATCCACACATAACGAAAGCCATAAGAAACGGGGTGATTTCACTATAAGTAAGCATGCGGGAAGCAAGAAGCACATCTTCGTCAAGCAAATTCTGGAACTATAAAGAGCTACAATGTAACCCAGCAAGTAAGTCCAAACTTGCATACTGTGCTTATGCCAAATTCATAACAAGCATAAACTATAACCCACCCTCATCCAAACTCACCTTTTTAGCACATCTATATTTCAACCTCTCACAATAAAAATTCTTGTGCCACAGGTGTGTTTCATGTCTCGTTGATCTCAACCTCATCTCATACCTGGTTATCTAAAAAGTAAAATCTTTACTGTGTTACTCAACGGAAGCCAATGCAATTTTTCAAAGACTCTACATGGGGATTAGAGGGACGAGCAGCAGACTTCCTGCTGAAATCACCTTCAAAAAAATAAAGGTCATCCAATAAAAGAAAATAAGTTGGCGTTCAGGACAGATTAAGTACAAAAACAGCATGACTGGAAAACTGAAAGCTTCCAAGACCATTAAGGGAGGATTTCGACCACCTGCATAGCCATACTTCAAAGTCCCTGCTGTGGGGTCTCTATAGTCAGTAGTGCAGCATATTGTTGTGGTTCTAACGTCTTTGTTTCTACTCATCTGTGAGCGCACCATGTCTTCTTCAACCACAGACCGATGGGTTGACTATTGGTCATGCAGCATACTGCACATGTGCATCCATTCCACCCAATCATTCCCCCCAGTACATCTTGGGCTCTTCATTTTCATTGAGCTCTATGGTGACGCTTACTACCTTTGAATATTACATGTTGTGCTTGTTTCAACTACTGGTTAAAAAAACCTTTCAATCAAAGCAGCAGAACGGGAGTGATGCAATGAACAACTGAAAGAAGTGAGGTTGTAAAATGGTTGACGCTTGCAGACCAGGCAACACATCAACACATATGGGAAACACAAAAAAATCCCCAAATTAATTCAGATGAAACAAGTCCTTTGTCCGTCATTTTGTTGCTTCTTTGTGTGTTGTACTGCGGAAAAGACTGCTTTTACTTTGAACTAATTTTAGGTGTTTTCACATTGTTCCCATCTTCTTTTTTCAGATGAATTCTTTGAAATGGCATTATTTCATTATCTTCTACAGAACAAATTACCGAATGGGAAAGATATGTTACATAAATTGTGTTACTATAAACTACTCCAAAAATGAAGGAAAATACACACAGACACCGTTAATCATGTTTGTGCCATTTCGTTGCTACAACAGCATTGGAATTATTCGGTGTCTCCGAAAAAGACATTTCTCCACATACCTGTAACGTGTGCCAGTGTGTGCAAGTGTTCATGAGCACATGTAAATTCGTGTGTGCTTGAGCATGCATGACTGGGGCTCACCATGTTCATCACGGTGAGGATAAACCTTTGTGCTGCCTCTGCCCCATGGTACGCCACCATGTCAGAGTCGGCCACCACCACCGTCTCCACTGTGTACTCTCCCACCAGCCGGATTGCGTTCCTGCGGCCTCGTCCATCCACCGAGGCCTTGGCCTGCCTCTTCTCGTCCTTCCCTGCAACATGCACATAGGGACAGCCCCACAGGCGGCTCACTAGATGGAGGGAATGCACTGCAATGTGCCTTCGAAACCCAGGCGGCTTGAGCTCCAGCCTTCAGGGCAAATCACTCATGGGGAATGTTTATGGTGGATTGTTCCCCATTTAGCTGAGGTCTATAGTTACAACAAAACACAAACAAGAGCAGAACACTGGCTGTTGTTCACTTCCTTTTACAAAAGGGTCTTGAAGTTATCACCGATGGTCAGCATACAACCTTAAGCTCAACTGTTCCTAACCGTCCCTAATTGAACAAGATTATCCTGACCAGGCTGTGAGAATGTGGTAGGAGTCTGCCTTCTCCGTCAGTAAACTACGCCAGGCTCATGAAGCCTTCTCTAATACCTTCCATTTGAGAGAACAGCACTCATTTGGGAAACTGCGAAACTTGTGCCAAACCACCAAAAAAACAAAATTAACCAGCGATAGAAATCAGGGACTGAGGCATGTCTTCCATTCATACCAGTGCCACCAGATTAAGCAGAAATGACAAACCCATAAGGCCTTGGTGTTCTTGCATGAGAAAAAATATTTACTTAAAGCAAGGACTTTTGTCATCTATACTGAAGAATTTTTAGAACTTATGCGGGCTTGATCCTCCCCCATCTTAAACATGGCCGTGATAAGTGTTCTTTCTGTGTGGCCTCACCAGTGTGACCTTTACAGGTAGAGAATCAGGAAAGTGTGAGCCATCATCAAAGCAGTGCTCTTAAAGCCTATTCCCACAGTCCCGTTCAAATTGAAAAAGTCTGGCACGAATTTAAAACCTTGTTCCAACTGCTCGTTTTAGGCTGGATTCAATAAGCCACACAAATCTTGGGGGAAATCCTCACCTCACGAAACCCAAACGTGTAGAGTCAGGATTGTGTAAAGCAGCTTCGCGCCATCCCCAGGGGACAGGGTCCCTGCCAAAGCACCGCCAACCTCAGTAATCATGCCCAGGCACACCCATGGAGGGGGAGACCAGCCCGCAAAACGTTCCCAACGCATCTCACATTTTACAAAATATGGACGAAGCGAGCCCAGGACCACTGCCTTTGGAGGCCAATCCATCCGAGGCCCACATCGCCTGGCACCCAGGACAGCAGACTTTGACAAGTAACTCTGGGTTGACCAGTGTGGCATTTTTTACTACCTCAGGCATGACAAATGGCTTGTGAAGTAGTAGTTAAGAAGCCATATTATTTGGGCCATCTGTCATGCAGAACACTTTGTGGCCTGAATCAAACTTCATGGAAACAAAGCAGTTCTCCACACTGCTGGGACTGCACACTTTCTGGGACAAGGATACTGTAATTCATTGCTATTGTGCCAATTAAGCACAGCTTTCAGCCTTATAATTAATGTGCTGCTGTCATGGGACACAATTATTTGATATCTCAGCAGTTTCTGTTAGCCCGCTGCTTTTACGCAACGCGCGGTCCCGTTTTCATGATTATCCCAAACTGGTGCCATTCTGAAGTAATCGCTGCCCATTAGGGGTTCGTGTTTATTAACTCTGGAAGAGTAGCTCCACCCCTGGTGGTGGAAAGGAGTGTTTATAGCCCTCCGCATTAAGGTCCAGAAGGCCCCCCCAGCTCATTAAGGCCCACTGGAAGCGCGTGTCAGTTCAGAAAAGCAGTCAGCTCGCAGTATAGCCGCCCGCTGAGGGCCCAGGCCGTGCTGCCCGAGTTTCTTCAAAGGCACGCTTTGATGACTCTTGGAGCTTGCCTCTCTATCCACGCACTTTCCCATCTATTCACCGATTACTAACTGGAACAAAGGGACGAGCTGCAAGGCAACCTGTGCCAAAACCGAGCAAAGCTAAAGGAAGTTGCTGGAGAGCTGCAGTTCCGCAGACCTCCAATACAATGGTTAACCACCAATGCCTTTGTCTTTCCACACTACCACAGTGATGAGATGCGCTGCCAACACAGAAATCACTTAAGGTCCCCTGACTTATCTAAGACTGGCTGCAGAGGAGACAAGCACTTGATACAGGCTCTAGAGACAGACCTGGGAGAGTACTCAGCGACAAAGTACGTACACAAAGCCCCAAGGGATGAACGGGGGAGATTAAGCTGATGGCATCTGAGCAGCTGAGGAGTCATTTAAAGCACAACTGTGTCTATCAATAACGCCAAAGCCTATTAAAGATTAAAACAAAAAAAAACACAGACTAAGAATAACTGAACACACTAAAACGGGGAGGGTGACACCACCCAAAAAGTAAAATTATCCATCAATTTTTCCTTTTCTTATCAGCAACCACTTGTCCAAGGCAGGGTCGTGGTGGTCCAGACCCAATCCTGGAAGCACAGGGAGTGAAACAGAGATGCCAGTCCACCACAGGGCAATCTCTCTCTCTCTCTCTCTCTCTCTCTCTCTCTCACACACACACAGGCAATTCAGAGTAACCAACCCACCAGAAATACAAGTCTTTGGACTGTGGGAGGAAACCAACACACAAGGAGAACACGCAAACTGCAGATTTGACTCCACATCCGCATCACAGCCAAGCACCCATTAACGCACTGTCGATACGACAAATCTTGCTTGATAAAGAACAAATTCTCTTGATCTACTCGTGAATTGAAATGGTTTTTGACCCCTTGGAAGAGAACTAAATCTCTACGCTACAAAAAGCTTCAAGTTTATCTGGTTTCATGCTGGAAAAGAGGCTGTTGTGCTAACTTCATAAACGCATAGTTTGTAAAATGCAAAGAGGCAGTACACCAAAAGGAGAGTTCTTCTAGATGAATGTAGTGTGAGGAACTGGAAGCCGTTTTGTTGCGGCAAGGAGAGTTCCAACATTTTTTGAATTCCCCCACATTTCGAAGTAGACCGCAACTCAGCCCAAGATCGATCAGAGTGTCTGAAAACCAAGTACTTCTTCCTTATGAGTGCTCATTTATTATTAAGGAAAACATTTAAAAATCTGTCAATTTCTGAGAAAACAAGCTAGAAACTAGCGTTGTCTTCACACCGGAAGCTCCATCACCTCACATACCTGAGGACGGCCCTCTATGGGACTCAGTGGAGTCCTATCCAGTCAGCCCCAACTCCAACTTTACACTCACTTCTTCTGCTCCATGACCAATTCTTTCTATACCCAAGAACTTTATAGCAGGTGGAATTGTGGATAGAGGTGCAGGTTCAAATCCGATCTCCTATTACCCTTGAGCAAGGTACATATCCTAAATTACTCCAGTAAAAACTACCCAGCTGTATTAACAGGTAAATTACTGTAGGTATCCTAACGTTGTAATCTGCCTTGGGAAAAAAAGCATCAGACAAATATGCTAATGTATGGTCTTGAGATGGCCCATGACCACCTGTAGACTATGCAGTAACCATGGATAACAACCTTACTGGCTTTTACCTCCTCTGCAAAAATGACGTACGAGGTATTTCTCAGCAACAACTGAGAAGGAAACTGAATGCGAGTGTGAGCTTCTCAAGGAGTGTCTGCCAATAGCTTTAATCTCAGCAAACCCATGCAGTATTTAGTTACTTCCTCTGACACCATCTCTGGCCTCATTTCTGCTCCTCATATAGCCGATAGCATGCATTTAGCATTTAAAAAATGTTTATTTTAAAAAAAAAAAAAAAAATTAAAAAAAAAATATGTTCTCAGCTGCAGACAAACTTGCCCACATCCTTCACACTACCCACATGCCCCCCACCCAATCTCCGCTGTAACACGAGACAATTTTATGCATCCAGACCACGCTGCTGTACAAAGAGCACTTGAGCCGACAGGGAGCAGACGGGTGAACTCTGAAGCATTCAGGACATGGAGTTTAATGGATATACAGTCTGTCTCAGTCAGTATCCCACTCCTCTGGGGACCGCCGAGTTTTGGGGGGAACATCAAGCTGTTCTCCTCTTGTCGAGCCTTTTCAACGGCCACAGGGGCAGGGGAATCTGGCTGGGTCCTGCAGCCCCGAGCAGACATGAGTGCAGGGGAAGGAATGTCCAAATCTGGCGCCTTGCACTAACCACACCCCCCCAGCCCCAAGACACCAGGTGCCGGGGGTGGGTGCTGAGCGGCTGTGGCACCTGGGGCTCCATCATCACCTAGAGGAGGGGAGCGAAGGGATCAACTCATCCGTTGGCCACGAGAGAGACCGTCCAAAAACGGGCAAAGTCACCAGCCCTTTACAGAGAGAGGGTTTCAGTTACAGCAAAATCCCTGCTCACGTCCAGATATGAACATATGGAAAAAATTTATTTATACAGGTTGTCAAAAGCGCTGGTGGCCTATCCTTCAAAGGAATTATGTAATAATCTCAGACATGTTTTTTTAGATTACACAACTGTACTTCATCACAGTAGTTAAATAGTATGTCCAAGATGAAAACACAGCCTCTTTATAACGGCAAATGCGGAGACACTTGCGTTTCCACGGCCAAACGAGTGTGTGAAAATACATGCACAAGTAATGCATTTTGCTTCAAAGTGAGCAGTGTTTGCCCGACTATATGAAGCCATACAAAACTTTATTATGTTTCCTTTTGCTTTTAGAGCAGGGCTCTTCAAATTCTTCACAAAAGTACAGTGAACTGGGAGATCCCAACCAAATTCTTTTCGCGGTAAAAGCTTCCAGATGTTGAGACAATCTGTGCTGCTGTGAAACTACAAGTCCCATAACACAACTGCATTCAAAAGTGCTTCCTCTTCCAAATCACAGCGCTGACAGTGCCAACAACTTTGACCCAGAGTAAAAAAAAAAAGAAAAAAGGTGATCTTGGTCTGAAAATTCCTCACACATGAGAAGTAAGACTGACAAAGAACTACCCTAGGGTTAGAGAACATGCTAAATATTAATAAATACAACACAGTAGGAGAAGCACGTTATTACTGGCAGACAACATTTACATTAAGCAGTAATAGACCCAGTAAGAGCTTGGGGAGTGAGACATGGATTTCAAACAGGAAAACGAAGCAGCTTTACCTCCATCCTTTCTTTAAGTCTTAAACTGCCAGAACATCAAAAGAGCAGTGATGTCCTAAATGCTGCTGTGAAACCAGCGATTTATTAAGCCTGCTGATCTGAGATTTTAAACAAGCCTGGGGAAAATTATTGGGTGAAAATGGTAGCACACAGCAACAATAATCTGAGCAACATGAAGAAGAAAAAAAAAAAAAAAACACTTTTGAAATAAATTTTTTTAAATGGCTATACTAACAAACCATTATTTGCACACTACACTTCCCATGAGCAAAAATATACTGCAACCTGCAACCCTGACCGCAACAAGCGTTACCAAAAAAAGAAGGAACATTGACACATATCCTTCAAAATAAGAAGCGATCCAAGACATTATTCCTTGGGCAAAGAACCTACTCCTTACCTTGAATGATTCCGCAGGCCGTTGGGCGTGTCTCTGTCACAGGAGACTGGGCTTCGGTGGACCGTCTCTGTCTGACAACCTTGTGTTCCACGCCCGAGAAGGAGTCGTGAGCGACAGCCACGGGTTCAATAAACATGGTGTTATATCCAGTGTGCACCACTCCGGTCTGCGCACAGACAAAGGCAAGGCATTAGCACTTACATGCATACAAACCAATACCAATTATTTTGTCCTAACTCTGGCAGAAAAAGCCCACAACCCATAGATCATCTGCACACAATAACTGCTTTGACTAAAACTCCACCTTTCACCAGTCTTCCGTGCCCTCTCGCAAATCTCATTTCCCCTCGGCTGGCCCTAAATGTTCCCAGTAATGACACGAAAATGACTTTTCGCTGCCAGTGCTGCAAGCTGTGCAACAATGCACTTATAAAGAATAATAACCCTGAAACAGAGAAACATATTGATCCCCGGGTAAACAATTAAGGACAATATTGCCTAATGAAAGCAATATCCTGCAAGCACCTTCATACATTTTAAGTCATTTCAAGGATTCTTATAGTCACGCAGAATTATATGTGCTCAGAGCTCTCTGGAGTACCATCGCATAAATACAGAGGAGACCTTGTCAATTTCTTTTAAGAGAGCGGAATAAAGCAAGTTACCATCAACTCCGACAGCAGTAGCTTTATAACGGAGTCATCCCATATACTGTAACGTGGGCTTGTACGAGCAGCAAGACAATAAAACATTCGCACTGAATGGACTCCATTCAGCCCATACAGATTCTCGCTTCAGGCCACATGGAGTGCCAGTCAAAAATTTGAGTACGTTGGCTGGAAAAACGGTCAACATATCTTCCCAGCTCTTCTGCGGTAGTTCCAAGAGGTGAGGATGCTTACGGATCACTTCGCTTTCACTCTTCTGCCCAGTTTCTCCTATATAATTGCTGCCCAGGTGGACTTTTTACTGCTGATGGAAACACAAATGACTTCATTCCAAGGCTGCTGCTCAACCCGCTTATGATGTAAGATAGGAAAGAGCATTCGCTAAACGCTTGCTGACGTGCAAGCGCTGTGCATTTGGACACCTCATGTCTGCAGCCCTGTCGTAGGGGAGACAGCAGGCATGAGTGCTGACAGAGCCCACGGTGTGAGGCTGCACACCGTTCGCTTTCATCCCAGCACACCGACACACCAGCGCGTGCACTTCAGCCAGTTTTCCTTCGCTGCACTTCGGCAGCATCCCACATGATCAAAAAGGAGAGACCGGTGCTTATTAAGCAGTTAATTAGCACTGTAATGGGATGTTCCGAAGAGGATTGGTAAGAAAAAAAAAAAAAAAAAAATCCATCATGAGCTATTGTACACTTTAAAAACCCTGATTTTCAAAAGCAAGATACAGCAAACGCATATTTTGCTGAAAAACAAGGTTTACATAACATCCACCTGCTTCATTCCATGATGACAGCTAAAAATGAAATGATTGTAATGGTCTTTTAACATAAATCATCTTTTTTTTTTTTTTTTTTTTTGGCCACGCATTTCTACAAACACTAGTTCAGCTTGAGGAAGCGAAAGCACGGCATTATACCATGACGGAGTACGACGCAAACAACCAAAACACATCACTGAAGCGCTGTTAAAAAAGATACAGAAAACGCCACACTGCAAGCAGTTTACAAGAAGAGCACAAGTCCATCACTAGAGACCCACGGGTGCCAAGTTTAGACCTAAGCTTCGAGCCAAGTCTGCTGACACAACACACCTTCTATTAATACACACGAAGCCTATTTATACAGCCCGGCCAGGCCAATACGGCTGTGCTTTATCATAGTGCAGTAATTAACACGTCAAGCACAGGACTCCTTGAGATTCTTCAAAAGCCACGGAGGGCTGCAGATAAGCATCAGGGGAAGCCAGTGCTCTGCTGGGGGGGTACATTCACAGCACTCTCCCCAACCCCGTTTCCATAAGCTCTCAGAAGGAAGGCAAGGAACCCACTTCTGAAAAAAATGACATCATGCAAAAAGATGAAGGAGAGGGAATGAATGGAGCAGATAGCGATCAGGCGCCCCAGCTAAAAGGATTAAGATAAGAGGACCGGGGGCTCGCACACTACCAAAAGCGAGCATTTAGACGTGCAGGGTCACATCCTCCCAGACACCACCGAGCTCCTCCAGTATAATTAATTACAGTTATTTCTACAGTAAAGGTAAGCGAAACTAAGTCGACACAGCGATTTCTACCGGACACTGAAACACATGTAGAAGAGAGCTTAGAACACTAAAGAGTACAATTATTCCACCATGTCTTTACTATGGTGAACTGATCCAGGGAGAGCTTGGACAACTATTACAAGAGCAAACTCAACCTCTGAAATGTCAAATACAGGGTTATCTGTCAGTCATGATTCTGATGCTAAATGTAGGAATGACATCCAAGGTGCCCATTAAATTCACACCCAGAGACCATCAGCAGCTGCATCTCCAGCAGGCGAAGCAGTTGGAGCCAATTAATCACTTGGCCTATCCCCTAAAATGCTCAGTGGGCTTTGATACAATAACATAGACGCCTCTAGGAAGCATGTCTCTCTCAGTAGCCTTTAATGGAGCTCCTGCCCGGAACAAGCGGGATTTAACAAAACAATAAAGTTGACGTGAAGTTCCGCTGTGAACCGTGTCGGGGCACGCTCAGCTTTTGCCGCTTTACATCAACTCCGCAACCTGGCAGCAGAACAGAGGTGCCCAAAGAGTCCACTGGAGAGGACAAAACCGGTCAAAATACCCACACAATCTCAGGAAAGGACCGATGGCCTCTAGACAGATCCGCTGCGATTGCCGTCATCTGATGCTATTTACATTTCTTCGACAGCTGGATTTGAGAGCAGTAACAATCATCTCATGTCCTACACATAATATCATTCAGCGCAGACACGCAAAAAGTGCCAAGCACACACCGGGGGTAAACACGACAGTGAAAAATCATCTGAAAATGTTAATTCCAGCATCAAAGGAAAATTATCTTTCTATTCTCGCAAAATGAAAATTTTTCACTACCATGAAGTCAACCTGGCATGTATAATAATGGGGATTAACAAATTTGACGGCTAAAACGACAGCTGACAGCGAACGGCAAGGTGCGGCGAAGAAGAATTTGTGTAGACGTACTCAAAAGCTCGGCGTACGCAAACACAAGGAGGAATGTCTGTCGGACCACCTTACTCTCCAGCCTGCCCTACAGCAAAGGGCGCGAGTGAGCCCATGAGCAGGCCAATCAGCCGCTTGTCCTCCTGTCACAATGCCGCTACTCATCCTGCGCCGAGGCCTCCAAATACCACTCGCACACTGGCTGCCTGCAGCATGAACGCTGCCAAGCCACATGTGTTAACAGCAGGTCTAGTGCCAAAGTTTCCCATGTGATTAGGGGCAGCGGGGCAGCATAGCATTTAGAGCTGTTGTCATGTAATCTGAAGGTTCCTGACTCAAATCCTGCCCCTCATGTAGTATTCTTGAAGAAGTGATGCAGTAAAAATACCATGCTGTGTAAAAGTACAAGTAAACCATCTTAGAATTGATTATGTAGCATTATAAGCTGCTTTGGACAAAGGCACCATTTAAATAATGGTTAATAATATTTCTTTAAATCTCATATTACTACAAGTTTTATTACTATTGTTATTATTATTATTATTACCAGGCCACCACAAGTGCTGAGTGACACAAAGGAGTTGGTGTGATTGAGAACCCTCCCTGTGTAGAAGCAGGACTCGGCGCTAGGGAAATTCTGCAATCGGGTCGTTTCGTTGCCTTTCTTCTCCTCGATCACAAAGTCTTCGGACAGAAACCCGACATCCCTTCTGAGCTGCAAATAAAGATATTTTCCAAAGGCTGGAAGGACAAGCCACAGGCTGCCCTCATGACCCTCAGAGCCGAGGCTTTCGGTCGGCTCTAGGGATCGATGGCCTCGTCTGCGACCTCCCTGCCCCAGTGCCCCCTTCAGCAGGTGGATCTGGTCCAGGGGTATCTCCAAGGGGACCACCAGGTCGGTGTCTTCTTCCCAGTTTGCTGTTTAAATAGAAAAGGCCACATGCTAAGACACGAGACTGTAGTCCCAGTAACGGCACAGGGAAATAATTTGCAGCGCTGTCTCCACAGCCAGCAGGTGGCATAATGGTTAGAGCACTTTCTTACACCGTGACCATCCTGGTTTGAAACCCCCCTCCTGCTCTGTTTCCCCTGATGACAGTCCCAACCCTGAATTCATACAATTACCTTGTCTGTACTGTATAAATGGGTAAACCGTGATAAGGTTGGTTATCTAAAGACTATGTTTTAGTCTAACATCACACTTTATGTTCTTAAGAGGTGTGGCCTTTACAGCCCCCCCCCCATTCTGCACAGATGTTCTGGGTTCTTACATGATTAACATTGTTAACAATGTTCTGGGTTCTTACACTGAATTAACATTGATGCATTTATGACTTGTTTCTAAAAAATGTACAGAATTATACAATCTGCTATGTTGGTTGCGACACAGATTTTGCGGTTGAGATGGGATTGCTGTGATGGGTTTAGCGGACAGGGCGAGGAGGAGGGATGAAGGATATGGTTTCTTTGTTTTGAGAAGAAAGCTCTCTTCCTAGGGGGGGTGCGGTGGTGCGGTGGGTTGGACCGGGTCCTGCTCTCCGGTGGGTCTGGGGTTCGAGTCCCACGTGGGGTGCCTTGTGATGGACTGGCGTCCCATCCTGGGTGTGTCCCCTCCCCCTCCAGCCTTACGCCCTGTGTTGCCGGGTTAGGCTCCAGCTCCCCGCAACCCCGTATGGGACAAGCGGTTCAGAAAGTGTGTGTGTATTGTGTTTGTTTAACATATTATCCCTCTCTGTCCAGGGCCAACATTACAGTAAACCAACCTCCACCCTGTCAAACCCTGCATTTACACCAGTAATGACAATGAAACAAGTCTGATGATCAAGTCTGTCAGTGTCAGGTATCTTGACAGATACACTGTGTACAGTGTAACCAAACTGTACAAGTCACACATGAGGATATTATTATAAGCAATCATCAGACAAGCGTGTCATAAAACACTTTTAACTCTTATTCAGTAACAGACCCGTCTATTCCAGTGCGATGATGACAGACTATTATTATACGACCAGGCAGGTAAAATTTGAAGCGCGCATCAAACAAGCCGGTTGTTCCAATCAAAGTCGCGCAGTTCTTTACAATAGTGCAAAGCATTCATTATTATTAATCCTCCCGACACATGATTTGTCCAAAGGAATTAGATCGTTAGACAATCACCTCCACCGCGATTCCCCCAATTTACACGGCGGATCGCGCGACCGACGCTCTTTCCACGTATGAAGGCGAGCGGAGGGAGGTGCGATCGCGATGCTGCTGCTGCTGTCAGCGAGGAGTAACTTAAGTCTTAAGTTAAAGGGACGGACGGAGATCTCAGTCCTCACAACAATGGATGGGAGTGATGATCATCGCGGCGCGGATGCACGAACCCAAAAGTGGGGAATAGCCTGTTTTGTGCATTTCGTCCACGCCACTTCGCACTTTTTGAAAATGAAGCGCTAAACTTTAAAGTGGTGCTCAAATCATAACTACGCAGGTGTTCTCGTGCCGTACCTGGCGTTGCCTTCAGCGCCGTGCTGAGGAGCAGCAGAGGCAGTAAAAGGAGGTGGATCGCGTGTCTGTCAGGCATGATGCGGGACTCGGCCAGCGGGCTTCGGCGCTGCGGTTCACGGGCCGCCGTGCGAAGGAAGCTCGGGCTGCCGTGAACTTTTTCACCAAATTAATCAACTGCAGGCAAACTCAACTTGAACCAGCTGACACGCCTCCCAAAGCGCGGGACTGCCCCTGCTGCGCAATGATTGGGTACGAGAGCTTACGAAAGAGCGACTCTCCATTTTCATTGGTCGTTCTTATCGTCAATCTTTTTAGTGGGCCGCAACCGTACACGTGGTTTGCTTGTAATGCGCGAAGTCATCGCTAGGGGGCGTTTTCTCACAGTGCCGTCAGCCTTTCAAACGTGGAGTAAAGTAAATCAGGGTACAGTGCTGGTCCACTGAGTGCCGCACTCGGAGATCTTTCCCTGAGAGTCCTGTGTTATAAACGCTGAACTATACAATGGGTTCCTCTCATTAGTCAGTGTTAAAAACAACCAAACTTACATACTTCAATTTACGTTTACGTTTACATTCATTCATTTACCAGACACTTTTCTCCCAAGCAACATACATCTCACAGAATTTAGTTGGCATCTGGCCAAGGTGATTTACAGAGACACAATTAAGCTCACAATGAGTTCCCCATGCTGGATATTCTTACTGTATCCATTCAGCATCAGTACCTTGATCTAGGTATTGTGTCTTAATTTGTATGTTTTACTCTTGTTGTACAGGCAATGTGTTGGGTTGCCTGCTGCATGAATCTAGACAATATTTACTAAGTATCTGCTATGCTCCTCCACCTCCGCCCACTTGGTGGTCCTACACACAAAAGGTCCAATATCAAAAGCACAAAGCTTCTTGGTTCTTGCTCCAGTGTGTTGGAATGACCCCCCCCCCCCCCACTCAGAACTGCTGGATCTCTATATTTTAGCAGGGTCTCGAAACTCACCTCTTTTGGGCTCACTTCTCCCCTGATGTCATAAGTGCATGATAAACATTTATTTTTGTTTGTTTAATAATTTTTGGATAAGAATTGTTAAATAACGGGTAGACCTTTATGCAGCCATCCGTGTGATGTATACTGGTTCATATGGTGGAATGTGACAAATTGACTGTACTCTAGAATCACGAGTCTGTATCCAAATCTCTCCTCCTCTTGATATCATGCTCTCATTGCATTTCTCTCTCAGATCCACAGTACGTTGCTTCGGGGAAAAGTTTCTGCTAAATGAATAAATGTAAATGTAATAATGGCAATAGCACCTGTTGCAGTGGCTATTGCCATAAAAATACGAGAAATTAAACTTAAGCTGATTTTCAAATATGTTTGATCACTTCTTGTATTTCACATTGTAACATATGGATTCAATAAAATTATCAACGCTACTATCTTTAAATGATAGAAAAATATGTACAAAACTGCATTTAAAGAAAACTAAAGTGCTAAACTGGGTTCAGCGAAAATAATCTGACTTGTGTTTAGAACAGGCTAAATTTATAACGGATGACATCCAGCAGAACTCAGATTTCTGGTGTTTCAAGAAACTAAAGAGTAAAGTAATGTTTTATGTCTGCCTCACACAGGACTGGCAGTATATTTTAAATCTAAATTATGATGATTAAAAATACTGTTAAAACTATGAAGGTACTGGATAGCCTCTGTTGATGTGGCTTTATTCCAAAGCTTCAAAAGTCAAACAATCTCCAAGGTGACCGCCGTATAAAAGCGGAAAGTGGTTTTTATGGAAGAAAAATGTCACTCAGGGGCTCTCTAGTGGATGGAGAGAAACACAGCATCTCTTTTCAAGAAAAGGAGGACGGATTTATATGCGATCCAGTGTCGATGACGCCTCGATAGTGAGATTTTTGTGCTCCGTACATGCTGCTACACTCAGTCAATAATTGAAAATGCATCCAGGTAAGTCCGCCACTGTTGATGCCCTCAGCGGTCTGGTTTGGCACGGCACAACTCACCTTGCTACGTGGGAATGTTTCGCTTTTTGCAGATGAGTTTAACCAGGGTGCGGACAGTGTCACAGATGGCTGTGACTCACTCCGTGTGACCAGAGTCAACGGCGGAGGGGTGGTGGGGAGAAAACGGCTCCAAGCTCAAATGAACGGGCCGCTGGAGAAAGAGAGGTCCGAGGCGGTGGACTGGGACCCGAGCCCGGCCCTGTGCGCGGGTGGCCCCGTGTGCCGGTGGCCGGGCGGAAATTAAGCCCCTTCTCCTACTTGTGAATAAGCCCCCAGAGTAATCCCCTAAAGAGACTGTATCCAGAAAGGGCCTCGCCCTCATAGACTCTAGTGAGATGGGTCAGGGGAGGATTAATCCTTTCTCCATCACTTTGATTTCTCACTTTTGGGAGTCCCTTTCTTGGCACAGGTCCTCGGGCAACCTTCGCTGGCTTTCTTAGAGAGCCAGGCCACTGTCATGACAAAGAGGGCCATTGTGGAGCTTAGCGGAGTTTTCCCACGGGGGGGCGGCGGTGTCATCGGCATTTAGTCACTCCGGCTAATTGGGCCTCCGTACCGGGAGAGTTCCCAGGTGCACACAGCCTTGCCGTACCGAGTTCTAAAAGTGTCTCCGCTTAAATGCTTCTCCGGATTAAAAATTCTCCAGGGAGGTTTTGAGCAAATACAGATTAGTCAAATTAGCCTGATAATTTTGGTAAACATTTTATAAGCTATTCCACTCCATGATCAGCAAACTCTTTTCCAGTGCAGGATTGTGATGGGCGGGAGCCTATCCTGGAAACAGAGGGTGTGAAGGAGGGAACAGCACCCCATCACGGGGCATTCGCACACTAAGGGTAGTTTAGTCACCAGCTCAGCTGAAACACGTCTTTGAACTGTGGGAGGAAAGCAGAGCCCCCGGAGGAAACCCACACAAACAAGGGAGAACATGCAAACCCCACCCGAGACCGAGCTGGATTCAAACCTGTGTCGAAACCCACAGAGGTATCTGCACCACATTTATATTTATTCACTTAGCTGATTTTTCTCCAAAATAAATTACAATGTTATGCTACCTAAAATTATTTAGCCGTTTAAACAGGTGGGCAATTTGAGTGGAACAATTTAGGGTAAGTACCTTCCTTAAGGGTTCCACAGTTGTAGGTGGGACTTGAACCCGTGTCCAAAGGCAGCAGCGCTAAGCACTATGCTACCAGCTGCACCACTAAAAGAATAGATTTTTTTTTTCCTTTTAGATGTTCTTGAGTTGTTTTCAGAAGTCACCCCAGTACTAGGTTCCCCCGTAGTGTGTGAGTGATAGAGTGTGTTTCTCTGATGTATGGATGAGTGACCCAGTGTAAGTAGTGTATCTAGCAGTGTAAGTCACTGCAGTGAATAAGGTGTGTGGGCTGATAACACTACACAGAGTTCATTGGAAGTTGCTCTGGAGAAAAGCGTCTGCTAAATAAATAAATGTAAATGTACTAGTGTTGCCGTGTTGAAGGCTCGTAATGTATAATGCGACTGAAGTAAGAATATTCTCTCCAGCCCATCAGATCCACACATCACACATGTGTTCACAGGCCCAACAGAGGCACAGGACTTCACAATATGGACTGGTGAGAGACAGTGAGCAAGGGGACGTACACGTATACACACACACACACACACACACACACACACACACACACACACACACACAGCCTGTCCCTGTTGCACTCTGGATAGTTGTCACTCGCTCACGGAGGAAGAAACCCCCTTCTCCACCAGGCACAAGTTGTGAATGAGGTGTTGCATGAAGCCCCTCGGACCCTCAGGCATCCCCAGATTGAGCGCAGAAGTAAGCAGGTCTCCGAGCCTCCACGCTGGACCGTGTCAGGCCTGAGGGCAGCGACAGCGGTGGTGGTCCGCTGCTCGGCCTGCCCGGGTGCCGTGTTTCCCCACCCTCAGCACCACCCTCTGTGTTGACATTCCTGGGGCTATTAGTGGCGGCACACATTGTTCTCATTCCGGCGCGCGGGTCTGTCACGCGGGAGCACTAGGAGCGTTCACCGCTACTTCACAGCGGGAATTTCGGCATTGTCTGGCTTCTCAAAACCGGCCGACGTGCGCGTGGATTCTCTCGCACGACTCACATTTTCCTCCCCATAAGAGCGTGCGTTGACCGTTTCGTTACTGCCCGACTATATTAAGTCACACCTCATGAACAGTCCTAAAATAAAGATATGCAGTATTTCAGGGAGTGAGTGATGAGAGGGGAGCCCTGCAGAAAACCCCACAGGCCAATGCGCCTCGAAACCTTCGAGTATGGTGAACAGCGCCCTCTAGTGGCCACTGCAGGTTTCACCGACAGGCTCTCTTTTGTGGTCTTATGTTGCTCTCTAGAAACACTGTCATACTGCAGTAAAAAGGCGTGTGCACGCGCGCACACACACACACACACCTTGTCCAGCGGCACAGCACTTGGGTGGCGTGAGAGGACGTGGGTTCAACCCCTGCTAGAGTTTGCCTGTCCTCCCCCATGTCTGCATGGGTTTCCTCCAGGTGCTCTGGTTTCCTCCCACAGTCCAAAGACATGCTTTTCAGATTTTCTCATAGTGTGTGAATGACCCAGAGAGAGAGTGTTCCACTGATGTATGGATGAGTGACCCATTGTAAGTAGATTATCTAGCAGTATAAGTGACCTTGGTGAATGAGGCGTGTGGGCCGATAACACTACATAGAGTTCACTGGAAGTCACTTTGGGGAAAAGCGTCTGATAAATAAAAGTAAAAAAGTGAATGGCCTGACCAAAAACAACAGGAGTACACAAAGGAATCACAGTCTGACATACTTCTGTTTTATTCTTGAATTATACAGTGCGATGAAATGAAACTCAACAGCTGAACCCATACATGACATTTTTGGTTCTGTCAACTATTAACCTGATACATTCTTTAAGGATCGAAGATGTCTTCAGGGCAGTTCTAAAAGGCAGGGAAGAGAACCATGTTCTTGGGGAGAAATTAGAAACAGAACAGCTCACACACTGACAGGGGAACTGGGTACGGTCTGTTTTCTGCCATATTCTGCGCTGTTTATTTTTCTGAAAGTGAACACACAATCCTGCTGTACAGAAGAAAACTGTAAATGGTTTCATTATAGCATCTGGACTGAAGCCAGTACTGACACATTTCCCAGATAGAGGTAAAACACTAACAAAGTACTAGTAAAATACAATGTTCTCCTAATTAATTAAAACATACACTGCAGTTCCTGTGGTTCTTTTGACACGAACTTCATTAAACTCATTCATTCTAATGAGTTCATTACACTTCAAAAAGGTTCGTATTACAAATACGCTTCGCATATATTCTACAATAAAGAATTCTGCATATGCAATTGGTTTACAATACTGATGTAAATGCAGTCATACTGTTTTTGTCTTGTAGGGTTTTGTAGATACACAGTTTGCTATAGTTCACAGTCAAGCATGAGTGCCCAAATCATACGGTCCTTTCAAAAAGTCAATCTGACTTGTTTAAAAGCGGGATGCAGCCCGCAGCGTTGAGGCCGTCGCTGAAAGTGTTTGTGAACGAAGGGAGGGGGAGCTGCAGCGATCTCCCCCAGATCTCCATCAACGCATGGCCACGTATCGCAAGGTCATGCTTAAAGCGTAAGCTGCAGAGACTCATTCCATAAAACCGGTAATACACATAACAGAACATGCTCTCGACACATCCCGGAGCGAGCGCTAAGCACACGCCATGTGATGACTTGTAACCTGAGCGAGGATTACTCCAGGGGGGCTGCTCTTACCGCTCTTTCAGAGGTTTCATGGGTTTTTTCCCCAAAGCAGCTGGAGAAACCAGTTTCAAAATTATATTAACCTTGCCCGAGAACATATCCTCCTCTTGCCAGCACGAGTCAAGCAAGGCAGCAGATAACACGACAAACCTTGATACATGAATTGAGGTGGTATGACCCAAGAGATGAGATCATTTTTTTTTTTAAAACTGAAAAATGATGGGATGTTAGCAGGTACCTCCAGGTTAGTGTTCTTCCACTTAACTCTATGTCATCATCATTAAGGCTGACATGAGCTATGTGACACTGGTATGACGTTGGGCACTGCATGAACGCATGCTTTCGCTTTACTGAACATGGATGCTCTAATGAGGAAAGCAGTTCCTGAGCAGGGTCCTGCCTGCATTTCTTTACAGAAGCCTGCTTTTTCATTGTCAATACTTCCACTTGGTAAAAGGCACTGTTCAGCGCACTCTCCTGTGAATCACCTCGTCTCGCTTGCACAACCAGTCCTCAGTAGGCGGGCGCCGTGGCTTGGAGCGAGCGAGTGCCATTCAGGGCTCGTGTTCCCGCACCGTTGCTCACTTTCTGCCGTGCCTCTTCCTCCTCCTCGGTCGCATTGCTTGCTCCTTCCTCATCCTCCTCCTCCTCATCGCTCCTCTCATCACCCGTCAGCTGCGGTCAGGCCCGAGCGAAGAGACGTGGGCGGTCACGGGGATTGAGAGAAAGAGCAACCCATCACTAACCGGACTAATCCTTGTGATGTAGAGTGTGACGGGGCTGCGCCGATGGTGGAACAGCCTCTCGTGCCACGCGTGCTCCCGCGTGTTACTCTGTAAAGCCTCGAACTCTCGGTCATCTCCGTTCTGTGAGGCAGGCTAAATCTTTCACAGACTCGCTTCATTTTCAACACCTCTTAAGGTTCCCTCTTTGACACGAACCTCTGCGGATGACGCAGACAGACGACTGCATGGCTGCGTCTCCAGCTAATAATAATTAGGCATCTCGGGGAAAAGGAACAAAGCACTTAAACAGTTCAGGAGCTCAATCCCGTATTTTCACACTTAAAATTTTAAAAAGGACTGAAAATCTTCTAGTGCCCGCCCCTAACTCCAGCCAAAGAGTTATTTATTAAACTCAGAGCTGACAGAAGAATGGTTTTCCCAGAAAATCTCTTTAAGTCATTAATAATTAGGCCGTCTATAAGAAAGGGCTGTCGAACCTCCTGCGCAGGGAGATAATTGCAACTGACATATTTTCAATTACATCCGTCAGTGAACGAGCACCTTGCTAATCTCCTCATAATTAGATAATGTTCTCACAGCTCATTCATTTAAATGGACTTTAGTCTACAGAAAACAATGGGACTTTGTGATTGTAGGAGAGGAAGGCGGGAATTGAACAGCAATGACCAGTGAAATCAGGTCTAGGTGGGGTGGAAATTAAGTGACTAATACTATCATCTACTTAGTAGAATGGAAAGAGGAAAGAAAAAGGAGACAGGACGATCCAAGACACTGGGGTTCGAATAAACATATGTCAGTAATGAATTAACATGTCCATTGAATAATGCTGATTCAGCATCTAATGAGATGTCAGTTTTAACATGCTGAAAATGCAGTAAATTTTCAGTGCATGTAATTCCTGGGGATGGGGGCATGGTGGCGCAGTGGGTTGGACCAGGTCCTGCTCTCCAGTGGGTCTGGGGTTCGAGTCCCACTTGGGGTGCCTTGCGACGGACTGGCGTCCCATCTTGGGTGTGTCCCCTCCCCCTCCGGCCTTACGCCCTGTGTTGCTGGGTTGGCTCCGGTTCCCCGCGACCCCGTATGGGGCAAGCGGTTCTGAAAATGTGTGTGTAATTCCTGGGGGCTACTCAAGTTATTATATCTCAAATAAATTGAGTGAAAATAAGCTGAAATAAACCAAGGAAAACATTTTAAAGGAGCTCATTACAATAAAATCCATAGATATTGCACAACTATTGCAAATAAGGAAAGTTTTTATTACTAGACTGGTTGTTTCAGGTTGAACCAGGTCATCTAAAGCCATAAATAGTAATGAGCTGATTAGAAATTCCAGTGGCACAGTATGTGAGCAAATTTCTCATTCCTGGTAGGTTTCTCCACACTTAAAAGGACATTCCAGAAAATCAGACATTCTTGCACTGGTGTGGAGTTTTCAGTCATGCATTCCCTAATGCTCTGAACACACGGGAAAAACTGGAGCACAAAACGGTTGCGTCCGACTAGCCCTTGAGGAAGGACACACCTCTCTCTCTCTCTCTCTCGCTCTCTCAAGCTTGTGTGCGACAAAACAAAGAAGCAAGTTTCCACCTATCTATGGAAAGAAGACACCTGAAGAAACATAAAGAGCTTCGGGAGACACACCCCAATGCATTGTAACACAGCTAAAGAACGCGTAACCTGAGATAGAGACTATTTCCCTGGGAAAGTGTCACGTGCCAATTACCAATTATCTTTCTACTGTCAGGTCTACGGATTCCAGTTGAACTGTTAGGCAAAATGCTGTGCTATATTTGAGCAGCTTTTTTGTATTATTTAGTGCTTTATATTTTGTATTTAGTTAATCCGTGCATCGCATACCCGTATTCCGAAAAGAAGTGAACTTACATTGCCGAAGAGGAACTTCCTCACCATGCGGAGGATCAAGTACGCCCAGAATATGTGTAGGAGCAGAAGGACCACCAGCATCGCATTGAAGAAGTAATACCCGAAGAAAGCCGGGTACATCTCGACTGGGTACACCCATGTACAGTGGATGAGCCTGAAGCAGGAAACGGGGCATTTGTTGGCAACTCTTTCACACCTGTCGGGCTGTGCTGTGTAGGTGGCACAAAACCTACATTATAGCCTACCATAAATCTGTCAGTCTGATTGATTCCCATGATGATTTTGCAACAAGCACCTGGGAGCGAGACCAGAATCCCAGGAGGACTGTCTGCTGCTCTCCGCATAGAGTGAGTCAAATGTAAAGGTCTCTGCTTAGAACTACTGTGTAACACAGACGAGCACATGTACGCAAAACACACACGTTCGCTCTGTCTCCTTACCAAAACGGGAAGATGATGAGGCGCGTCACCATGAACACGATGGCAAATACCACAAATATGGAATTGCACGTTGTCTCCCATTTGGCGTAGTTGAACAACTTTGCAGACTAGCAGAAGAAAAAGGATGCAAACACTGACGGAAAATTGGAAAGATGTGAACAAATCCACCAGTGTTTTATTTATATACATTGTAATCACACCTATCTTTAATTATATCTTAATTAGGCTTCCATTTTTCCCCCATGTATAATAACCGCTTTTCTAATGCAGGCTAACAGTGGTCCAGAACCTATCCAGGAGATACTGATCAGAATGTGTTTTAGGTGAGCTGGTGACTCTGAATTGCCCCTAGTTCTCTACACCCTGGATAGGTCACCAATCAATCACAGGCAAAGCACACACACATTCACCCGCACTCACATACTAAGAGCAGTTTCGGGTGATCAGTTCACCCGAAACACATATCTTTGGACTGTGAGGGGACAGCACGGGGAGCAGCAGGAGGAAAGTCACACAATTTTGTTGAGAACATGCAAACCCCACACAAACTGAGTTTGATTCATCTGAATCCGCAACCCAAGAGCTGCGAGACACCAGCACAACCTGATGCTTTGCCCATGTCGTATAACAACTAGTTATACAATTAGTTCCATTTCCATACTGGTTTTCACATTCTTGAGATCAGCACTAAAGAAAACCAGAAATTTTAAAAACAACAAAATGTTAAATGCTGTCACTGTGGACTTACCTCTAGTAAAACATCTGAGGCGTCATGAGTGATCATAACCAGGGATCCTATACGAATATAGTTCACGCACCAGGAAAAGGCCAGAAGAGTGAGTGTTGCCAAATGATGAATAATTTGCTCTTTAAAGTCCTAGCAAAACATGCAGAAATTAAACATGTATTAAAACAAATCAGTTACATTATAAATCACGGTCAGCTTTAAGCCATTATATAAGAAGAGCTGCTTCTGATCAAATGCCTTGACCAATGTGAGTTGTTAATAACTTAAAAACACAGACGCTAAAACATCTGTGACAGATGCATGCCAGCTCTTTCATAACACTTTTTCAGCAAAACCAAAATTAAACACAGGTTTATAATTGAAAACCTGTTCCCTGACCGCAATAAATACACTAGATCTACACGATTTAAGATAAAAGGAGCAAGGAGAACAATGGAAAAGATGAGAACTGACGTAGTGGCTTTGTGAGAGGATACAAGCGTTTCCTAACTGAATAAATGAACGGGAGATTGCAAACTGAAACTCGCCTTTCGCTTCACATCGAACGTGATGCTGAACAGCAGCGAGACGTAAAAGCTCATCTCCAAGATGTAATACCAGTACTGAGATTCCAGCATGGTCTGCAACACCACAGTAAGGAGAGAGAGGCCATTTGAAACAAACATTCAATTAAATACAGAGTGTGCACTTACGTTCTTATTCCATACAATCTTTACTACAGTATTGGTAAGACCCCCGTGTTAGTACGACCTTGCCAATGCAGCTGACATCACGGTTCCCCTGATTAGACCTTGGCATATGACAGAGAATAGGAGATACTCCAGACAATAATTTCTCCTCTTGCAAAAAATAAATAAAGAACTTTTGAAGCTGTACGTCCAAATAAGGACTGGAGTGCTGTTTAATTTGGAGCAGGAGAGGGAATTACTGTCAGCTCCATACGGCCCACGTTGGAGTTCTGAGACGGCTCTGAAACTGAATGAGGAAAACACACCTGTTTTGGAAAACCGACCCAGACTTCCCGGGTGCTGTAAAACCAAGGTTTCTGAAGAACACAAAGGACAACAAAGAAACACAAAGCAGATCACTGGACGTTTGGATTGAGATTAAAATATGTTTAAATTACGACATACAACCGAAGTGATGTAAAGAGCCAACACTGAGCAGCGCTTTGTCCCAGTGCCTCACTCAGTGGTTCCCGTAGCAACCCTCTGCTTCATCACCCTCTACATTGGCCTGCAACCTTCCAAGACTCAATCGGAGGGCAGCAGTAACGCATTTAAAATGAGAACCCCCACTCCACCCCAGTTAGCTTCACCTGCTCTTACGATTCAGCCAGCTCTGACTAACTGTGGGGAGTTGTTCAGCTTGTGGAGATCACAGCTCCGTCAACTGAAATGCGCCAATGAAAACAGATTACGTTTATTAATTTTGCTGACACTTTTCTCCCAAGCAACTTACAGTGTTAAGATTCTTATAACTATTTGCCCATTTACACAGCTGGATAGTTTTACTGGAGCAATTGAAGGCAAGTACCTTGCTCAAGGGCACTACAGATGGAGGTGGAGCTCAAACTTGCGACCTTTGGGTCCAAAGGCAGCCATTCTAATCACTCTGCAACCAGCTGTCCCAGTTTGTTATTCCCAGATAATGCCATAGTATCAATCATCAATGTGGCTGGTAGGGCAACTCCTGTTCTTTTCCAGTGGATCATTTATTGAACCGCTCAGTGATTCCTAGACTAAGCTTCACGAGGAGGCAGTTGGGTGTAAGAGAACAAGCTTTTCTCTAACAGTCAATCAAGTGTGGGGTCATGGGACACTAAAAGGAACGTGGAAGAGGAAGAGTAATAAACAAACGGTAACATGATCCATAGCATAAGATATGGACTTGGAGGAGCCCTGGAGGAGCCCTGTTGTTGTGCCCGTGAATGAGAAACTTAGAGAGCTACAGCAAAATCTCCCGTTGTGTAAATGAAGAAAATTGTAGGTCTCTCTGGATAAAAGACTAGGTTAAGCAACAGAACATAAAGAAGATTCATATGTTCGGAGGTAGACAGGCAATACCATGCCAGTGTGCTTGTGAAATCTCAAAACAATATGCTTTTAAAGTATCCTTTAGTCTTTGGCACATGATTGCATTGCATACCACTATATTCCGCTGCTCTGCAATCAGAACATGTTGACTGAATCTTGGACACTTGAGAGGATTTTGCTCCCGACTGGGCCTCCAGACACGTATCGACAGAACACAACCTTTGGAAGACCCCATTCTCCGTATTTTATTTCGGATACCTCATAAATCACCAGCAGGGGAGAATATTTAGTGCACATATTTAATCTTGCAACATTCTTTGTTAAAAATCACCATCTGAAATTTTCCGGCAAGCAAGAACAGTGCACTGTAGAGCTCACGGGACCCCTGGAAATGACACTCGAACAACACAGATAACAGTCGTGCAAGTATTTAGAAATGTTTTATCAACCCAGTTTATCAAGATGTCTTAAAGCCAAGTCCTATATACTTTACGCATAAAAATAAACACAGCAGTTGTACGTAAACACGGACGTTATCGCGCAAAAGTTCAAACCCAGGAAGCATTTTTAATGTATAACAAACAGATGTAATGGTACACAATAACTGTACTTACATCGTAAAGGGCTATCAGACCTCCAATGAAAGCCAAAAGATAGAAGACAAATCTCCAGCTGCAGAGAGAAGCAGAAATTGCATATCAGCTTGTTTCTGACCAGACCCCTGGCACCTTTATTAGAAACTACGAATTGATCGGTGTTGGCAGACGGGACTTGTTCATAAGAGCTTTCCTGTTTTATGAAGTTACGTGCGGCGAATCAGAAGTGAGCCTAAAAATAAGCGATACCTGGCCTCTCTGAACTTTTTCAGCAGTCCGGGTCGGTCTTGGTTTCGTCGTTTTCGAAACCACCTCTCCACCTGCCTCCTTGTCCAGATGCATTTTTTGGACAGCCCATCAATATCTAACTGTGAAAGAAAAGTCACGTGATCATTGCGTTTTCCACTTCAATAGCTGACTTTGCAATGACCCTCCGTACACTTAACGTTACAGAGTATTCAGTTAAATTAATCATTATGCTATAAAACAACAAAACTGGGGATTTTGGACTAATGCTTTCAAGCATTTTTAATTAAAACAAGTATGCCCAACTTGGCCATAATGTCAAAATGAGAAATGTTAATAATCCTGGGCAATGGATTCTAAACCCCGTTAATGATTTGGACTGCAGGGTAAATAAAAAGAGCGGTGCATGTGCAGTACATGGAGAGAGAAGGAAAAGGCACTATGATGGGTTACAAACATTAGTGCACCACTACAGGTATTCTTCAAAACCATGCATACATCTCCATCTGATCCCCAAATAAACATTTAACATGATTCACAAGTAAACAGTACAATGACGTGACTCTAAACAGATTTTGATTGACAGCAGTGAGTCACTTCGCATCACGACAGAATACGGCTAAGGCACAGAACGCCGGTGTGGGACATACTTGTGTTGGATTTCTGGAGCAGGAGCAGAAATACTTCTCCAGGATAACATTGTCTGGCGCTTTCTGTCGGATTTTGTCCCCGATTCCAAAGGAGGCGGCTACAGGTGTGGCTACAAATCTAAAGTGGGGGGGTAATCGGTGCAAAATGAAAGCGGAAGGCACCTGACTCCATCGTGTGTATCCTGTTGCTAACACGCCGCAAGAATGTACTGTACACTGGTGTCCTACAAACACTCGCACTCTGCACTCATCTATTCTACAGGCAGGCGCTTTCCACCGATCTGCTGGAACACAACAGACCATAGAAATAACACTAGGCCTTCGCCTGCAGTAGGACATTTTAGGTTACAGGTATTTCTTAAACCAACACAGTGACATTTGTCCTTGAAAAGGTTTCTTTAAGAGACTGCATTTTTACACTTATAATCCATGTGAATATTAATTACTTACCTTTCAAACAGATATCTTACTACGAGGAAAACGATTGAGTATGGAACTGTGACATATAGATGAGATGCTTTGGCGTAGACCCTCCCCTCCTTGTCCTCCAGGTCAGACCAGGTCAGGCTGACGGGAAGCCAGAGCCGGTCCCACCAAAACCAGTCGTACAGAGTCTGGAACATGGTACTGAAGCAGGAAGGGGGAAAACAGCGGTTCTTGATGACCACAAAGCTGGGTACGCAGTTGTTGGACCTCAGCAGGGGGTACCAGCCCCACCTACTTGTCTGCTATAATTCCATCTCACAGTATCCGTAGGAAAAAGTAGCCAGTGAAGCAAATGGACCAGAACACCGGCTTTTTGTCCCATATAACGTGAAAAACATCACAGTGGTTCAAATCGGTCATTGCTATTGTCATGTGTTGCATTTCTAAATGAGAAAACAAAACAGTGTGAATGAAGACAAGGCCTCCCTCTGTACAGCACAGTTTACAAATGGGTCAATATTTTGAGCTCCTTATTTGCAATACAAATATTTACACAACGGTTTTTTTTTTTTTTTTTTTTTTTTTAAATCCCTCCCCCCTTTTCACGAGACCTTGAAACCCCTTCTGCCAGCATGCCACTAACTTCCTGGACGGATCGTGAGCCGAGCCTGTAATAAAAGCCAAGCCTGGAGCCTAGCAACAGCACCTGAGCGGGAGCAGCATAGCAAACAATGTGGAAACAGCCACTTCTTTCAGATAAGGAGGTCAGAGCCGAACTGGGCAGGAGCTCAGACTTCCACGTTGGTGGACAGACGAGCTGCAACGGGCGCTCTAACTGCAGCGCATGTTGACAAAACACTATTGCTGAAAGAGACAACATTAGAAACAGGGAGCGATACCCTGACCTGCAGAGGCAGATCCGATGTAGGAGAAGGCAGACATATAGAAATATTAAAATCAACCTTTAAGCTGCTCACAGGAGGAAGAATCACCTCCATGCTGCTCCAACAGCATGGTAGTTATGTAATCCTTCTTTCACATTTTGGGTACAATAAGGCCTGAGGCAGAAAATATACCGGTGCTTCCGACAGCAATAAAAACAGGTAAATGTCAGCGACCGGCAGCTTTTTTAGGGTCAGAACCTTGTCTGAGATACATGATGCTGTGAAAAGTTCCTCTCTAAATGGCACATTATGGCAGGTAAAAATACACGGGTAATACGGCTAACGATACCTCCTTGCCAGGAGGTGAGGGGTGCATTTTAACATATTGAGCATACAAAAAAAAAAAAAAAAAAAAGCTGAAGGCAAATGGACAGGAGGAAATTGGAAAGAAAAAAATTGAAAATGTGTTTAGTTCTCGGGGGGTGCAGTGGCACAGCAGGTTTGGCCAGGTCCTACTCTCTGGTGGGTCTGGGGTTCGAGTCCCGCTTGGGGTGCCTTGCGACGGACTGGCGTCCCATCCTGGGTGCGTCCCCTCCCCCTCCAGCCTTGCACCGTATGTTGCTGGGTTAGGCACCGGTTCGCCGCAACCCCACTTGGAACAAGCGGTTTCAGACTCTGTGTGTGTGTTTAGTTCATGACCCAGAAAGCATTTATAAACATAAGATGCAAAATCAAGAAGAAATCTAAAGTTATAGCAAGACAGGTGCAAAATAATTCACAACTAGTAGTGAATACAGTATAGTATTTTATAGCATATAGTAGGAGTTACCATACGTCCGATATGAAGAATCTATAAATCTAACCTACCTAAAATCAACTAACTGTAATTAATGATTCCACATTTAAAACAGCTTTAAGAATCTTTTTAAATAACTGCTTTCTATAACACATAACTTGAAGTGCACGTGCTGTTCTGTACAGTGACAATGACAGTAACAAATCAGTACAAAACTCAAAATCAGCTCATTATGTGCTGAGCCTGCAGTGTCTGCCACCACACTATAATAACTATCAACAAGCAGAGAAGAAAAGGCACGTTTCATGAATTGCACCATCGGAGCTGCGAGATTTCGAGCCGGCGCCTAAGTGCGGCTGAAGGTTAGTTAAACTGTGCTCGGAAAGTTAAAAGGAGCGTGTCATTTCCCAGTGGAGGAAAATGCCTGTCGGGATGAATGGTCCCGCATCCACCCACCCAGCACACTCATCACACGTGCACTCGTTCCACAGCCACTTTCCCTTCCTCTTCTGCGATCACCTGCTCCTCCCGCCAGCACAAATGGCGCAATTGTGTCATGTCATCTCCCTTTTGCGTATGGCAACGGGACCAAAAGCAGGAGGGGAAGAAACAGAGTAGGAACACACCGACAGAAACTTCTTTATGAGATAAAAAAAACACAGGTGTGAGCCTTCCTAGAACACCCTCATCACATCCATCACAGTTACTCTTAGCTTTAAAGTAAGTTTAACAGGATTAAAAGGTGTTAGGGAAACAACTATTTTTATAACTTATGAAACGTTGACAAACAAATTACTTGTCGTGAATAAAACGTTATATTGTACCGTAAGGGTTATTTTTAGGGTAGTTACCGTACATATTGAAAACCGTAATGGCCTGCCAGTAAAACAAAGGTGGGTTCCAAAAGCACTAGCACAGAATCAGTCTTAGCACTTTGTTATATGAGTTGATGACGTTTAGATTACTAAATAAACTGCACACGGCTTTTCAAAGACACCAGGTCCATGCGTCATTTACTAACATGTTCACACTATTTTGTAGGTCATGTAGTTTTTATAAGATACTTTCATCTCCTCAAGCTGGTCACCTTAAAGAGTTTTCCACTTTGCCAGGTAGGAAAGTGTTTAGCTGCTGTGTCCAAGATCTTCTTTCCTCTGGGTTTACTGTTCTTGTGTCACATCAAACTTCACGACTACTCAGTAAGGCTTACAAGTAAGATTTTCAAAATAGATTTTAGTGATATGTATTTTTGGAATAAGGCTACGCACCCTTAAAAATCATTGTCTTCAATCATCTTTACAGGTATGACAGAAAAGTATCTGAAAATGCCCCCGGGGGGGATCAGACCAGCATGGCTGTACGAGAACATTTCACTCAAGGAATCATTTACTCACCTCATTTTTTTGTTCCACCGCTAACAGCACACGTCGTTACGCAAGTATGTTATACGAAGTTCTGGAAAGCTGCTTGCGTTGCCCCTCAAAGGACTCTTATTTACACATCGCACAGCAACATGCTTCCTGAGTCTCTGAATGGATTCGTGACAATCCGGCACCGACGAGGATCAGGTCAGCTAAAAGGAGAACTTTCAACTTTGACGTGGTTGTGGTAATTCTAGTTCAAAGAAATTAACATGAACAGAGGGCACAATCCCCACCCTGATTACAAAAGACACACAAATCTGATTTACCTTTACACTTTCAGCTCCTGCAGAAGAGAGGCGAGGCAGGGGCACTCCTTGTTCAGGGGGCTGCTGCCGAAGGTGAGCAGGCAGGTCAGTGAGAGCGAGCGGGAAGCATGGTGGCAGCGCTAGCCCTGGCAGGCACCGTTTTTGTTTGAGATCCACAGTCACACCCAGCCAGGCGAGGCTAGGCAGCACTTAGTGACGCCAGCTGACCTACTCAGCATAATGAAGTCGCCTTACCTGTAGGGCAAAACGCATAGGGAATCCGCTGTCCCCCCACCCCTCCCCGGGAGTTGACGCTGTGCTATTGAAAGTTGTAAGGTGAGGATAAGAGGACTTGTTTCACAAGTGCTCCAGCATAGTCCTTAAAAATATGGGCAAGTACAAAGAAAGTTGCTCTCACAGGTGAAAGACGACACTAAGACAACAGCTGACAAATCTAAATCCAAGCCAAGGGTTTATTTTTCTGTACTGTTTGTCTCCTTGTGTCTACAGCCAGCAGCAAACATCCGCGATGAGTGGGAAATTTAAGCCATTCCAAAAGGAGGGTGTTTAACAAAGATCAGAAACCTAAATGTTTAAAGAAGAGTTACAGTACGAACAAGTCAAAAAGTTTTGCCAAATCCCAGATGGTTCATAAAACTGGATCAGGGCTCCAGTTCAGTATTCATGCTCTGAAGTTCACAAATTCTGCTCCATCACACGCACTGAAAAAGTACCTCAAAAGAAGTGAGTTCCCCTTTCAATGCTGAACTTTCTAATAATTCTGTTATAGCACATTCTTACAACCACCTTAGAGAGATATCAAAGGATAAAACCACATGGCAAGAAAGTTCAAAACTAATTTTTGTCCTTTTTTCTCACTTTACCGATATCTTCTCTGGACGAAGGCACAAAAGACTCTAAAGCCAATACCACAGTAAATTATAAATTTTACAGGACATTTAAATCATCTAAACATTTGCACATTTGTAAAAACAGAATATATCATATGTAAACACCACAGGTGTTTGTCTCATTTTCGCATAATACTGCACATTTTCCATGAAAAGCATGTCTTCATGGTATGTTTAAAGTTTAATAACTATTTATCCCTGTAGCTGACTGACCACAGAAAGCCTTGCAGTTGTAACATTGTACTTCAGGAATGTTTCCACCATCTCCACAAAAGTTCACCTATTTAGTGACACACGACCACCAATGTGACATAAACCAGAACCAAGCATGTTTCATTCACATGGAAACTCATACTGGATTCCACTCTTTTCCTCAATTTGCATTAGTAATTTTAGGAGTGAGTCTGGTTTGTAGGGGAAGAGGTTCCTTCTTTGCAGCCTACATATGACTGTTCTCAGCTGCCCAAGGCACGTGACTGCCTGTACGCACAAGCGAGAAGGAGTCGAAGGGCCTACCACTGACTTTTCCTGTGTGAGACTACAACACTCAGACTGCCCATCTCCTTTGGCATTTTCAAAACCAGAGCCATCAGATACTAGTGTCCTTTGCAAAGGGACAGATGAAAGACCCGGTTCTTCAGATTCAGATTCATCTGAGCTCTCATAATCCACTAAAGGGTGCGATATGGGCTGGGAGATTCCAAGAGACAAAGAGGTGGAGTTCCTCCTGTTGGCCGTTCCTGGATTAGGGAGAGTTTCTGATACTCTATCATTGCTCCCTTTGGAGGTACATCCACCAGGTGCGCCAACTCGGTCCCTCTCAAATGCAGCAACATCAAACCCAGCTTTTGAATTCAGGGCCTCAATACCCTGGCAGATGGCTGCAAAATCCTCCCAATTGTTCCGAAGAAGCTTTAAATATCTCACAAAGTAATCCAGGAAGCAAGTTTCCGTGGAAATCAAGAAATCCAGGAGAACACTGTGGTCAAATGCAACATTTTGGAGCAGGAAAATGAAATGGCAGTGAGGGTTGCAGCCAGTTTCACAAGCCTTCAGATTTTCACCAGTGTTCCATCTGCAGTCACAGAAGCACAAATAACTCAATTAGCTGCCTGTTCTGTCCATAGTCCTTAACTCAATTAACCATTTTACATTTTTACCTATTATATACAACTGGATGTTTACTACAATTTAGATCATCACTACTGTCATTTATTACAGCTAGATCAATTCATAAAGTAACTTTGATAAAACAATATTCTGACCTTCTTTGGTATAAATGCAACATCATTATGACCTTGGCAGCCTCAATCATGTCATCATCCTGTTCCCCAAACACCAGTGAAACCCAGCTGCAGGGGTGCAAGAGCTGCTGCAGCCCAGAAAGGTGCTGCTTCAAGAACAGCATCAGAGCACCCAAGAAGGCCGGAAGATTACCAGCAGGCTCAGGGCCTATAATCACAGAAAAACCACAGGGGGATTTATATTGTGCACTTATGGATTTACTAGGTTATCCATATTAAATCAGACTCAAAGAAAGCATAATAAAATAAATGTAATACACATTTAATCCAAAGAGAATCTGGAGGTAATTATGAAGTGATCTGTACAGCAGCATAAAATTTGCTGGTCCCTAATTATTTTCTCAGCAAATATCGCCCCCTTCTGTTGGACAGCTGTATATCTAATCCCTCAACTTTACTTCTGACTACAGGATTCCCACAATCACACACTGGATATATACATTCAAAATTCTGAGAATTTCACATTAAATTACATAACTGAAAAACATAAAAATAAATATCACAGACAAATCACCTTCTTTCTCATACTGGAGTTTGTATTCCAGGGACTTGAGCAAAATCAGACTCACTGCCCTCAGGACTACAAAATCTGGCCCATCTGAGGCACAATGGACAGACATGACATTACCCCCAAAAAAGCTGGCATTAGTGTTCACTGGAACACCCTGGAGCCAGCCTGCGAACACAGCCTGCAACACAACATCTGCCAGTGAAAGTAAGTCTGTAATCATGTGATCACCCTCCTTCATCAAGGGGGGTCCCACTGTAATAAAATCTTCACCTGCTTTCAGAAGCAAGGTAGCTTTCAAGAGTAAGATAGCTTTCTTTTGTACAAAATACTGAACAGAGGAGCCAACTAACTGCAGGGTCATTAGTGCTTGTTGGTAAAACAGCCTCTGTCTAAAGAAACAGATCTTCAGACTAAGTCTGGCAGCAGTGAGGACTTCAAGGAAATCTAAAAAAGCAACAAGGCTTGTCTCTACATTATACATGTCTTTTACAGATGCTGCAGATCCTTGGCCTCTTTCTACCCAAGAGAGCAGTCCAGAATAAACTTGAGGGAACACAGAGTCCAGCATCGAGACCAGCTGTTCGAGTGCATCTGAATGAGGAAAGAAAATAAGTTTTGTCAACTGGCACAAAACACAGGTATTCAGGCATAAATTTATAGGAATGCTGTTCTATGCATGTCAAAGGCTACATTTATGACTTTTAATAGTTATGTACATAGTAATAAATCTTTATGACCTACCTTTGTTGCAGTTGCACATCCCTGTAAGAATTCCTTTTATTAATGCAGTGAGGGACCACAAGGTGCTGTACAGCTCAATGCTAGGAAAAGGCTCGAGGAGTATTTTCATACACTTTTCTTGCCACACTCTGTTAAAGGAATTCTGTTGAAGAGCAACAGTAATTGAGAAAAATTATAATTAAAAAATATATATTTTTAGACTTTTCCATGCTGTCACCAACATGCCATGCTAAATTCTGCTCCACGCAACAGATAATTCATGAGAACAGCAAAAGGCAGAACAGTCAAAATATACCTTTTTACAAAATTATACTTACAGACTTGTGGAGCTGAAAAAGGACAAGCGATGTTGCACACTTAACAGCAAAGTGTGATAATAACCTGTCACTGACCCCAAAAAGGGAGACCTATAAAAACAGACAAATACAATTTTTGTCATCATCACCATATTGCAATATTTAAAAAAAAAAAAAAAAAAACAGGCAGTACTAAGAAAAATGAAGACTTTAGCTTGCGGAAGCCAAAAGATACAAAATAAAAACTGATAAAAATTACGTAGCATCGGTTAACTCACAAGTTTGGACATCACTGACATGTGATCCAGTGACACAGTCAGAACCTCCATGTAATAAAGCCTGGTGTTGGCAGCAGTGCTTCCGGAAAGTACCTTGCAGCTCATACTTTCCATGAGACTGAGCACAAAGCAGACCATTTCTGAGCTGTTCTGCCCATTACTCTCCCTGCTCTTTTCAGCAGCGTGGGCATTTACAGACCAAGGGTTACAAATATTTGAGCAAATGATACAAGCCACTTCATGGCTTTCTTTTGTCGGAAGTTCTTCTGCAAGCAAAGACCTGTACATATCTTGTAGAGCCAGGAACATTTTGTCCATCTTGGCTTTCAGAAGATTTGAAGTGAATTCCAAGTTAAATCAAATTTCCAGTGTGGTAAATAGCCTGTTTTCTTTCTCACTTACTAGCTGTACCAGTAGTCAGTGGAACTTGTAGGTCACTATGGAATATTAGTTCACCATCACTGCACACAGTCACATAAACAAACACACATACTTCAAAACCCCAGGCTGAAGTGCGCGCACACGAGCACATGCACGCGGCGCATGCATACATACACATACACACCCTCCGTCAAGACTTCGGTACTCAATCGTTCCCGCCACTACATTTTTTGGGGCCATTGAATCTGCTAATGAAACTACTAGTGGTTCTTAAAATATTTTATCTCTGTAAAGTGTTCACTGAATATAATATCTCCTTCTAACGCAGTCGCCATCCATTGCATTGTGTCAGCTTAGTTTCCATCCCCCGCTCTACACAGACTACAAACAATGCTAAATAAATTCTAGTTTTATCGTCTGACTTCGAGAAATATAGTCAACACGGAACTACTAGCCGATATCTGTAACTACATCAAGTCGAATTAGAGCAGAGGAGTACATTCCCTCGAGAGAAACCGAATCAATACAGTCCACACAACTGCTACTGTTTCTTTAAAAAAAAAAAAAGAAAACCAATAGGGTTGCAGGGACCGTAAATGAAAACATAAACTGTCGTAATTCACACGTCGAATATTTCAGCAGGATGTTACAGCATACGGCTCCTGAACTGACCATTACCGAACGGTGGTTGGTCAAAATGCAAGTGATGTAATCGTGCCGTGAACCAGTTATCAACGTCTCTGAAGGATGTTGTTCCGGCGCACGGCCTTGTTGCTGAACGATGATTGGTCAATGTGTCCCCCTTCCGAGCGATCCCTCGGAATCGGGGGGTTGGTCTGTCGTGATCCAAGTCAACAGTACACAAATGTAATGAAATATTCATGCACTTCTGCCGTTATTGATCGATTGTCTTGAATGTTACAAAGGCCCTTGGAATGGACGCCTCTCCAAACACACACTTTTGGCCTTCTGTGATTGTTGGACAACCGAGACGCAAGGCATTCGTTAGCTAAACTTGCTAGCCGACGTATTGGTTACACTGGGAGTACTAGCTAGCTCGCACTTTAGGGACGACTTTCTTTGTTTCTCGTTTTGTTTTCTTTCTGCCTTCTTTGGTGTTTTTCCTTCTCTGGCCCGCAAGAGCAGATTGCGCGAATGTGTCGACATGGGGAAGGATGCGGAGAGTTGAGACGGAAGTGTGAACGGGAGCGAGACGCCGGGAGGGTCTATTTGAGGTAACAGACAGTAACTCTCCATTGTTCGTGACCGCGGCTCGCTCGCGACCGTTGCCTCGCGCGGCCGTTCTGCTCTCGCTCAGTCCACACTGTTCGTAACGTTCCCGTCACTTAACAGCGAGCGTCCGCTTCACTTGAGCTCACCGCGTTAGAGCCCGAAAGTGCAGCGCCTTGGCTTGTCATATTCCGCTTGGCTAACAGACTGAGCTAGCCAGAGAGAGACAGCAGGTGCTTTTCACTCTGCATGACGAGTTCTCGTTCGCCCGCGTTGTTCACTATGCAGGTGTCGCTTTTCACTGCCTGAACGAATGCTTGCCCCGCTGATTCAACGTCGATCCTGCTGGTGACCAACTGCGTGTGTTGGTTCATGTGATCAGATCATGATCTTGCTTGTAAATGATGTCAGAACGGATTAAGTGCATCGGAATCTCATCATGATTTCCTGCTGCTGAGTTGAGATGGTTAGCTGTCAAATGACGTTGTGTAGTACTGCAGTGTCACTGTGTCACTTTGTGGCTTTTTTGTGAAACAACAACAGCGCTCGACTGTTGTCCCGTTTCGTCGGAGTCCCACTGGTGTTTGGAGAGGACGTCCTAACTCTTCTTTTTCTCATTCTTTTGCAGATTCATATGTCCTGTTTGCAGATTTATATGTCCTGTTTCATGAACGATGCCTCTTTGAAACCCGACAACCTGATTATTATGTGCGAGGGACTGAGATAAAATGAGGCTTTTCTTGGGTAAGATGAGCCTTTGATTTTGTTTTCCTGCTCTAATTATGTCCATTTGTTATCTTTTTGATCCTTTACCACCCTTTTCACCTAATTTACATTACAGCCAGTTCTATTCGACATCCATAGAAGTGTGCCGCATTTAGAAAAGGCCAAATCAGGAGAGCCTTAATTAAGATATTGCTGTTTGTCAGAGATATTTGTGTTTAATTTACAGAGAGCACCTCCCAAACTTCTAGATAGGCTTTTAATTATTAGTAGTGTTAGTCATCATGCAATTGATGTTAGCAGTTTAACTGAATGGTAGTCAGCCTAACAGTGATTTCAGTGATCTACCCATTAATACAGCAGAGTACTCTAGATTACTGCATCAGTTCACAGTAAGTACCTTGAGAAAGGAGACTGCAAGAGCAGTAGGATTTGAACCCAGAACCTTCAGATTGCAAGACCATGGACTGAATTACTACAAGACCTACTGCCCCAAAAAAGTATAAACATCCTCAGGAATGATATCCTCAAGAATTTGTCCTGTCACCCAGTAATGCATGTTTACTCACTGCTACTACAGTACAATTGAACTTTACTGTCAGATTTCTCTGAAATGTTTGTTGCATCATAGCTAATCTGACTGCTCTGTGTGGTTCTCAGGCGCAGGACTGGTCTGGGTAAACCTTCCCTAACGAGATGTGACAGGATGCTGCACCATCACTGCAGAAGGAATCCTGAGCTGCAGGAGGAGCTGCAGATTCAGGCCGCAGTTGCTGCGGGAGATGTCCACATTGTGCGTAAGATGCTGGAGCAGGGCTATTCCCCGAACATCCGGGATGCCAACGGCTGGACCCTGCTCCACTTCTCCGCTGCCAGAGGGAAGGAGAGATGCGTCCGTGTCTTTCTGGAGCACGGAGGTGGGGATGCTTACTTTTAAGGGTGGAGTCCATAGTTAATAATAGGAGTTAATATAATTAAAAGCTGATTATGAGGTTTTCCTTTTTAAAAAATTACTTTTTTTTAGTCCATTCCTGTCTCCATAATTAATTACAGCTTGTCAAGTGCAGGGTTGTGGTGGTCTGAAGAGTATCCTGGAAGCTAAAGGTGTAAGGCAGAGGACATTCAGGACAGGAAAACAGTTTAATACAGGCCAGTTGCACACATAAGGGTAAATTAGAGTCACCAGTTCACCTTAAACATGTCTTGACTGTGGGAGGAAACCAGAACACACAAAAGAAACTCACATGAACATGGTGAGGACATGCAAACTCCACATAGACTGAGCCAGAGTTGTCTGAACCCAGAGCCCAAGAGCTGCGACACTCGGTGATGGCACATGTACTTTTGTTTAGTTCCTGGAATTTTTGTTGTTGGGCGCTGTGGTGCAGGGCCCCATTTTCAAAGCCAGAGGGCAGTATGTACCAAGGCATGCGCTCCTGTTCACGAGTGGTTCTTGACCCTGGTCCTCACCTACCCTTGTAGGTTGCCTTTTTTTTACAGTGGAATTCTTAACTAATTGTCTTTTGCTGAGATGCAATGCACCATGCAGTTTACATTTATTCATTTAGCTGATGCTTTTTCTCCAAGCAACTTACAATATTAAGATTACAATTATTACAGGCTGACAGTGATTTACCCATGTATCAGCTGGGTAATTTTACTGGAGCAGTTTAGACTAATTGCCTTGCTCAAGGGTGCTATAGCCAGAGGTGGGAATTGAACCTGCAACCTTAAGATCCAAAGGCAATAGTACTAAGCACTATGCTACCGATTAAATCAGTATCCAGTTGAATCCATTAGCTGAACAGTAATATATATATATCTATATATATTTTTTTCATGTTAAATTGAATTTGTTTCTTCCAAGGAATACCTATAGTAGTGAAAAGCTCCACAGAGATTTCGTTTGAATTAAAAAAAAAAAAAAAATTATAACGAAGTTGATTTAAAATACTTAAAACCATTACATACTTAATTGGTCTTGCCATAATTAATGCGATTCATTAAAAGAAATGTTTGCTTACTAATCTGTTGATTATTTGAAAAAATTTATGAAATTATACTGGAAAAAGTACGGACTTTCTTAAAACAAGAAAGAAAGAAAGTTGATTTCATAGAACTGAACATGTATTTAGAATCCTCTGCTATCATATGTTTAAGTAAATCATCCAGTTCGTTCTATATAAAGTAATAAAATAATAACATCTTGATTTTAGTGGCATTTTCATTTTACCTATGGGGCAATGAGTGTGTGGCCTCTCTCTTTATATTGAGTTTTACCTTATTATACAATTATTTTACAAAATCAGGCTACCATTTTCAGTTAGCATTTTGGAATTGTTATTGAAACAAAGAAAATGTTATGTTTAATTCATTGACAGTAATTTCGCAGAAGGGTTTCAGAATACATGTCTTTCAGAATCACTTTCCTCTGTTCGAACTTCTCCATAAATTCGCATTGCAACATTGGTCACAATCACCTTTATGTTTCCTGTCACTTTGGGTTCTGTTAAAGGTTCCCCGTGGAATTTGCGCAGGCAAAAACTATCAGTTTCATACAATCTCCTTTGACAATATGCAGCTCTCTAGCTGTTGTGCACTGCACTTGTGTTTATGTGGAGTTGTACGTACCTTGGAGAAAATTATCTGTTAAATGAGTAAATATACTGTAAGTCTAAGGTTTAAAAGTTCTAAGATATTTTTCTCTTCTGATGAATTTATAAATGAGTTATAATATCTGGTGGTAATTAATGTCAAGAATTGTGATGTCAGTAGCATCCCCAGCAAAAATAAAGCAGTTACCATCAGCATGAACTGAAACTGAGAAGTCATATTAACTTCATATGGAATGACCCCCAACCCCCAATAAGAAACACTACAAAATACTGTGAAGTAGAATCTTTGGTGCAGAGATTCCAGCTCATTTGAACTTTGTGAAGACTTTTGTGTTTCGTTTCTTAAGGTACAAAAAGGCTTAATTGCGTATGAAATTTCAAGAGTTAATTAAAATTGCAGGATTTAACCTATGGCCTTTGAGACACATGCTGATGATCAACTGATCCCAATTATTTTCATTCTTTTACCACATCCTCGTGCTGGAGTTTGATCTTTGTTGTGCTTTGGAATGGCTCATTTACTTTTGTCTTTTCTGTACGTTTCAGCTGATCCCACAGTGAAAGACTTAATAGGAGGCTTTACCGCGCTGCATTACGCAGCCATGCACGGCCGTGCACGGATAGCACGCCTGATGCTGGAGTCCGAGTACCGGAGCGACATTATCAACGCCAAGAGCAACGATGGCTGGACACCCCTGCATGTGGCCGCCCACTATGGCAGGGACTCGTTTGTGAGGCTCCTACTGGAGTTCAAGGCAGCCGTGGACCCTCTGAGCGACAAGGGTACCACACCCCTGCAGTTGGCCATCATCAGGGAGCGCTCCAGTTGTGTGAAGATCCTGCTGGACCACAATGCCAACATTGACATCCAGAATGGCTTTCTGCTGCGCTACGCTGTCATAAAGGGCAATCATTCGTACTGCCGAATGTTCCTTCAGAGAGGCGCTGACACCAACCTAGGCCGCCAGGAGGATGGCCAGACACCGCTGCACCTGTCTGCCCTCAGGGACGACGTGCTGTGTGCACAGATGCTGTACACGTATGGGGCAGACACCAACACCCGGAACTACGAAGGACAGACCCCGGTCGCCGTGTCTGTCAGTATGTCTGGAACCAGCCGGCCCTGTCTTGACTTCCTACAAGAAGTCACCAGTAGGTTTCTCTCTGTTATTCCCCACAGATCTTTTTTTGTTACTACTACCAGTCTTAATATGGGTTTCTGGTATTTTTGTGATTAGTATGTTGTTGAAAATTGCAGCCCTCGATTTTCAGCAATATTAAGCCCATAGTTTACTACAGTGACAATTTAAAGAGAATTTTTAACTCTGTATTTAGTTCTTAAGCTTTGAATTTTTTTTTTTTTAACAAAAATTAAATTTATACATGGGAAAAAGATTGAATTTATAGATGCTATCATGAGTTAAGAACTCCCCGCAGATAAACAGGTACTCTTTAAGGTTAACACTGGAAGGTTAACACTGTAAGCTGAATAGGAGAATGGTCTGGCTGCTGAAGAACTGACTGCTGAGCTTAAGCTCTGTCAGACTGCCCATGAGAGCAGGGTTACGATGAGCAGTGTTTGCTTACAGAACAATGGTGGGTCTGAGAAAGAGCGCACATAACCTGAAGCGCTAATGATTTAGTAAGGACAATACCAGCATTCCTCCCCTTTCACTGCACTTTGATATCAAGATATCAAAGGGATTGGTCTTACACAGCGGCCTAGGATCAGCGCCACCAAGACCCGTCTGGTCTAGGGCTCACATTCCACCACCTTATTGATTACAGTAAGAAGTATTTGGGTGCATGTATTTTTCCGATTTACGTATGCAGGTTTGTTTTTTAACTGGTTGAGGGCACCTGCTTCATGGAGACATCATTGATTCTATGTGTTTGCCTTTACCGTGCACAATGAACGGTAATAAATAGGGTAGTTAAAAGTGACAGAAGACAGACACACAGATAGGCACAGCTATTCCCATGTTGTGGTTTCTCCAGCTGGAGTTATTTGTGTGTTGTGTAGGAATGAAAGCAGCAGGCCAGTTTTCCCATTACACTGATGAACCGTGGGCTTGTAGATGCAAAACAAAGTCACTTTTGTGTATTGAAATGACCATGTTTTTCCAATTAACTTTTAAAATTACTGGTAAAGAGTAAAAGTTGTTATCCAGCTTCTGAAAAGTTTGCAAGCTTTCTTCAGTTAATTTTGTTTTTTTTGGTTAGGTCTCTGACTTTCGGTTAATGTACAAGACTTGGAGAACAATAATACTGAGTTCCAAATCGATATTTTATTCAACTACATGGTTCAAAGTACTAATTATTGAAAAACAGACAAGTGATCTTCTTGATAATGTATAATAGTAATTGGATATGCAGTGAGGTTGTGAATAAGACAATGAAAATAAAATTAAGCAAGCTGTGACATTATTTTCTTTTCAGAAAGACAAAACTTTCAAAAAATTTCCTGTCTTTTAAATCTAAAGCAGCGCTCCCTTTGCCTTGCAGGACAACCCAGGACTTTGCAGGACTTGTGTAGAATAAAAATTCGACAGTGCATAGGCCTTCAAAACTTGAAACTCTTGGAGGACCTTCCTATTGCCAAGGTGATGAAAGACTATTTGAAGCACAAGTTGGACGGCGTCTGATCCCGGCTCACAGACTAGGACCACGAAGCTGCTCCTCTGGCAACAGACTATGCAAACGCTGTTTTTCTTTCTATGCGAGAGCTTAAAGCACAGGTACAACATTTTTATATACCCCCTCAGATGTCTAAGAAGCTTTTAACCCTTGTTTAGCGAAGAATTACTTTAAATACATATTTTTTCATAACAGCTGGCTTCCGTGCATGTTGTGAATACACTTTTTTTATTTATACACCAATTACAGTGCAGACAATTTAAAAAAATTTATAAAACGGAACATTTGAACGTCCCATCCACGGTGTACCCTGCCTTGTGCCCTATGCATCCGGGATAGGCTCCGGACCACCACAAACTTGCACTGGAAAAGTGAAAGGGAATGCTTGGTTCTATGTGGATGGATGGATGGATGGATTAAAAAGTAGTGGGGAGAAAAGTCAGTAGTGTGGAGTTGCTGAGTTGCATAAAACAAAACTCACCCAATCTACAGTTTTTTTTTTTATTTTATTTTAAAGTTAATAGTTTGAACTTCTGTATTGCTTGTTCTGTGAATGTCACCATTTGTACTTTAACAAGCTTAAATACATCTTTCTGCCCTTGACAAATCACAATGCTGGTTTAGTAGTTGGTAAATACTCATAATGGCCCACTTCTACTGTAATTCCAAATTGCATCAGTTTTGGATTTGAATGACATTCATTTAGCAGATGCTTTTCTCCAAAGTGACATACACAACTTTAAATGTGAAACTTTTTAGTTAAATCATAATACCCACATCGTAAATTTAATTTACGTACCATGTATTGTTACATTTAGGGAGTCTGTGGGATCTAGTCTTAGTTTTGTATGTTTGAAATGTGTGTTATTGTATGCTGACCATTTATGAGATACCCAGTATACGTGTGTGTGTGTGTGTGTGTGTGTGGTGTGGTGTGTGTGTTTGTGTGTTTAATTACATGGGATTTAAGGGCACCCGTCTGTGATGTGGACTGTATACTTAATTAACTACATTTGACACAGATGCCCCGAGGCCAGGAGCACCCCACACTATGGTCACCAAGCTTTGGTTTTTAGTGCAAATGACAAAGCGATTCAGGCAAAATAAAGTCAGTTGAGAGGAGGTTCACACACAGAGCTCCGTGCCGAAAGAGCCGCTCAGAGTTGTAGGCCATGACTGGGTCAGTGGGTCACCCTGGTCACTGGAATGGACTTCACCCGTCAAGTTAGAGTAGAGGTGCAGGAAAGCTGTAATTTGGGAATTTGTTTGAAAGACAAAAGAGGAATTAAGCGTGTGGCCCCCTTCCCAATTGCAAATAGCAAACCCAGCTGAGTAAATCACGCTTGAAGTATAATTTCCTGAAAAAAGAATAACAGCTAGAAAATGTATTGGTTTGCAGGTGAGTGTATGTCTTAATTAGGCAAAAAAAAAAAAAAAAACTAGAGTTTTAATACTTTACCAGGAAGTAAAAGCATTATAATAAATTCAGAGACATTCAAATTAATTGTGAAGGTGTAGTTTGTTTTTGTTTGTGTAGTTTTCTTTTTCGCTTTAACTGCAACAAAAAAATCATTGGTTGCAAACATTGAAAATTCCTGACAAAACTCAAAAGTGTTTATAGTCAGAAGGTAAAATTTTGTGAACACATTTCACATTTTCTTTCCAGTGTACAGAAAGTCATAACTGAATTATAGTAAATGTAAATAATTGTGTCATATGTACAGCAGATATTTTTTTAAAGTAATTTAAAAGGTATCAAAATGTATGGAACATGTCTAGTCCTGTGCTTTGTCTTGGTGTGGCTTGTGTAGTGTCTGGCCAGTTGTAAAGTGATTGCAGTATAAGGGGAACCAACTGGAGTTTCTTTATTGTCACTTAATGGGGGCAAAAAATAAATGCAGCATGTGTGAAGTAGCCTTTTAAAGGCAGTTTGCTCCTTCGGTTATTACCATTTCTAAATTCCAAACACATCTTGCTGTGGCAGAGCGCATAGTGATTTTGTAAAAGAACAGAATCGAATGACAGTTTTGCTTGCCTAAAATGTTTTGTTATTACTGTTTCCTGAAAGGATTATTAGATATTTGTGGAAAGGCAATATTTTTCAACACCCTGGAGCTGACATTCTATTACATTACTGGTCTTATTAACAGGTTCTAAAGAAAAAACATTACAAAATTGTGTGAATTGTACAAGGAAATAATATATAGTGCTTTAACCCTTAAATCATAAAATAAGCATATTATAAAGTGATTTAGTGTTGGATTGTCTTTTTTCTTTAATACCTGGAGGTACAGGGATTAAAAATACTCATGAAGAAGTAAATAATGTAGTAAATACCCTTTCTGTTTTAATTCACAAATACAACATATTTAGCCCAATAGAGAATAGGTTTAACTACAAATTATTGTTTTAAGACCTATAATTAGATGATATCCTAATAAAAGATTGCTTTTTTCATCAATGATAACAAATTGTGTTGCTGTTTTCCCTGAGCTCTTTTATAACTGAGTGATTAATCATTTAAGCATCACTCCTATATGTTTCTGGTAAAATGTAAGTACCGAGTAACCGGAAATGTACAGTTAAAAGCTTTAAAATAAGTAATATTCAGAAGAAAAGAAGCATTACAAGTTACTATTTGACAGAACACCAGCTGCCTTCATTAAATACTGTCAGTAAGCTTGTAAATGTGGATTATTGGTGCAAAACCTCCCCTAAATTATAGTAATTTTGATGGTCTTTGTTCATCTTAGATTCTTTCTCAGAAAAATCCTGCATTCATCGGGTTGCAAATCCAGCAGTTTTTTTTTTTAAAACATTTATTGCAATTCTCTGTTTTTCTATGTCTGTCTGTCACAAATTAATTAATACTGTGTATGTATCTTATGAAATTTGTTGTCAAACTGAAGAAGACACTTAAAGGGTCACCCTTCTGGATTAAGGAATTTATATTTCCTAATCATATATATAAATAAAGAGCTCATAATTCTACTAACAAAAGAATTGCCACTCTTGTAGTTCCAAAGTCTTCCAAACATCATTTTCTGAAAGTGTGAAATAGGGGATTTGTTTTGCGCATTTGTAAGAATGTGAATAAAAATCAAATCTACAAAACCTTTTGTGTTTGCATTTTTTCCCCCCTACTGCACAGATATTCTTTTTACTTCACCATTCAGCAGATTCCTTCTTCTCTTAGCAGGTGCTGCAGTATTTGTGCCGAAACCATTGAATCAGTTCCATGTATGTCTAGTGTGTCTGTGCCAAGGAAAATAAATTTCAGTTTAAATGTTTTGGTTCCTTCATAATTACAAAAAATAACAGTATGGTGCTTTTTCTCTGTTAGTTTGTTTTAATTTGTTCCAGGTCCAGCATTTTACATATGGTAGTCTTTACTAAACTACTCCAATTGTGCTTCCTTTTCTCTTTTCTCCACTAATGATTCCAAATGAAACGGGTATGTCTTTTGTCACAGTAAAGGTGGGACAAAAGGTTTTTGCAGGTTTTTTTTTTTTTCTGCATATTATTGTCAGCATTTGGGTAGCAATTTGGTGAAAAGCATGCATCACCATGACTGAAATGTGTTTCCAGGTGAGAGCTTCTCCTGAAGTGATGCTGTAAGTTGCATTCTCCCATAACCATGAGGAATTATCTCATTGTGTTAACTTTTTGTGTTAATTTTGCCCAGCTTTGAATGTATGAGTGGAATGAACCATTCTGTTTTCTGCACGGAGATCCCAGTGCTGCCTGCTCTGTATTCAGTTTTCCCGCAGTTGACGGGCTGCCAGGTGCTTCGGTTTCAGTGGTGTACTGTGAACGAAGAGCAGGCAGAGAGGCCCGACCGCTCTTCTCTTCTTCCTTTTTGGCAATGCACAAAAAATCTGATCATATTGCTGCCATGAAATCCTAATAGCAGCATATAGATTTCTAAGTGGGGACACCTGCGCTCAGACAGTTTTGGAATTTCGTCAGTGTTGTTCGTGGACGGTATCGTTTACTCTTCGTCTCTCAGGAATGTCATCTCTAAGATGGGCATTTCTGCTCTCGCCTGGGCGAATAGACCAAAGGATGGCCAAGCCCTGACCAAGGTGACTTCATGGCATCAAAGATGTATTTATGGATTACTTTACAAAGCATAAGGTGCTTCCATTGAGTGACTCACAGGTAACGTTACCTGATAAAACAATGGCGTGTTCTCTGTGATCGCACAGCCTCGCCAGACGGAATGAACAATATGGCTATTGTTGCCGGTCCTCTTGAGTTAGGAGGAAACCATAAGTGTCCCCTGTTTCTAAAAATATCACTCATGTCAGACTGTCCTTTAGCCTCTGGATATACCGCATCCGCAGATGAGGGAAGGAAACACCCTGTCGCCATTTCACTTCGATCAGGAAGTGCAGCTCTGCAAATTCATTGACGGTGCACATTTTTAAAAATACATATTTGGAAAGTCTACCACTGTTAAGATAACCCTCTGCCTGATGAGAATGACCAATTAGCTGTGTCTCATCAGTTTTATTTTAACTAACTTTCATTTAAGGCTCAACTTTCTAATTGATCTAATGAGATCAGATTTTTTTTCCATTTAGGCCCTTTTGAAATATTTCGCTCCAGCTGCTGGGCAAGATTTTTTGCTGACATTATGTTTTGCTCATTGTGAAATTCGAAATATATATTTCTTCTAGATATTTCTTGGCTCAGGCTCAATGAAAAGTAAAGTACTTTGTGCAGCAAGGATACAAAAGGCCTCAAATCCCAAGACTGCAATACTAAAAATGCTACGTTAACAAATGACAATGAGTGACCCATTATAAGTAGTGTATCTAGCAGTGTAAATCACCTTGGTGAATAAGGTGTTTGGGCCGATAACACTACACAGAGTTCATCGGAAGTCGCTTTGGAGAAAAGCGTCTGCTAAGTGAATAAATGTAAATGTAAATGTCGAGGTAATACACCGTTCTACACTGTAACCACGTACATTGTATGGACATTTCCTGGTATGCTGTTTCACTTGACCTTAATATTTATTTATTCTTTCTATAGTGGTGGTAATGTGATTAAAAACAAAATGAGGCCTACTTATGGTTCAGGTAAACAATGTTACAATGGATTAGCGAACTGATTTTGTGTAATGACAGTATTTCACAGAGATGATTGAAGATCAATAAATTATTCAATAAAGGGTGACTCCACCATAGACAAATTCTAATCCCACCATAGACTGTACATGCTTAGGAGAAAGTGGCGTTATCCCTTAATAGGCGCTAAACTTTTGGATGTTAATTACCAAAAAGCCATGAGAAGTCATGGGACAAAGTACAATCCATCATGCATTTTCCAGATTTTTTTCAGAAAGTTCTCAGACCGCTGTGATGAGACATGAGGGTTTCCGTTGCCATTAGCTGATGCTTTGCGACACGCTGCTCCTCCGCGATGGCGCAGATGGCTCCCATAGGCTGTGCGGCGCAGGTGTTGCGGAAACGCTTTCAGCGAGCATTCGTTTTCTGGTGAAAGCACCTTGTTCCCCTGCCAGATGTAGAGAGCAGTGGGGCATAACAAAGTGCAAGGCCAACAGTGGAATTCCCTCCCGCTGGGGCAACTCAAACAAGCTCCCACAGCCGCAACCTGTGTCCTCCTGCTCCGGCGTACTGTATGGGAATGTGTGCCGTCTCCGCGGCGCCCGCACCATTAACGGCAGCTGAGCAGCGAGGCTGTCGAGGGCCAACACGCTTCCCATTAATAAGGAAGGGACAAGTGTGTAATTATTTCTGAGCTCAAGTGATACGTTGATGCTCATCACGGGCTAAAACGAGAGGATCAGGCGCTGTTCGAAATTACTGATTTTAAACACATCCGGCGACATCCCAAAACACGCGAGTCATTTTCTGTAGACTCTCCTGTCTTCCAAACGGCCACCCCCTATTGAACATCAGGCTATTATTATTTGCATTCTTTCTTTATGATAAAGTCCCGAGAGGATTCGGCTTCATTTAGAAAAAGACAAACGCATCCTTCATCCTGCAGCGCTTTCAGAGCCACTCGGCCCTGGATCCGTATCGCTTGTTTGTTGTACGTCTCCAATCAAAACAGCAGAAGAATGCTTAAGTTTACAGTAACTATTTATTTCCACGTCCATGAAAGAGTGCCCTTTGAGCAGGTACTAAACCACTTCAAGCAGCAGTACACCCATGTCAATAAATAAGGACACAAAAGGTTTCTGTTAGATGATGGTGAGCATCCTGGACCACAGCGTGCCCAGGAAGATCAAACGCGTGCTTATTTTACTCATGCCGCCCACCTGTCCGCCATATGCCGAGCTCGTGATAAAACCAGCCCAGGAAAATTTCCGATTTCTGATATGCCTCCGGAGCATCGTTTCGACCTCCGGTAGGGCATCGTCGAAGTGTCGACAGCTTTTGTTTTTCATGGCGCAAACTTGCTTCGTTCCTTCATCACAGTCTCATCCACTAAGTGGGTTGTTCTCCCAATGCCGAACGTTGAACTTATGAAACTTTTCTACTATTTTATTCCCTATGACGTTTGAGATCATAGCCAGTTTTACTTTGGTATTTTCACCAATCTTTTTTGTCGTGTTTACGAGGAGGCTGCAAAATTACGAGAAATTCATAAGTACAAATAGAACTATTTTGCTTTTATTCAAAATGAGGAGTAAACCTTTGTTCTTTTAAATTACTTCTTCAGAAGCATGGGCTGCATGAATAGTATATTAAATGATAAGACTCCATTTTTCTATGGAAAATAGATACATTATAGAGAGTTATAAGTATACTCTATATAATGTGTTTTAAACACATACAATACATGTATTAAATTTTCACTCAGATATGAGGCAGTTTGTATTCTATCAATCCATGTATTGACTACCACAAATGTTCCACTGTAGATGTAAAATGTGACTAGAAAATAATATCAAGAAATCAAGAAATTCTTCTCAGCTTGATGGCACAGAACTAAATGTGGAAAAAGACGGACATCCGTTTTCCAGCAGGAGATGTGAATTTATGTAGACATCACATTTTAGTGTTGCATTTGTTTAAACTTCTGTTCTCAGTGCAAGACAAAAGACCGTTTTTAAGGACACGTCAGACGTGACAAGCGCTGCCGGAGACTCGTCTTTGGTAGTGTGCTGCTTGCGGTCTTTCTGAGACACATGGAGTGGACCACGTGGGCCAGGCTGTTTGAAGTGAGCAGAGGAAGGAAGGAAGCCGGGACCATCAAAAGCAAAGTGAATCCGATTTGAAAACGAATTGTTTTAGTAAATAAAAGACAGTCGTGAATACAGTACGCAAATGCAACGTGAAATGGAGATGGGGAAAGAAGACAGCTGTTGAAGTAGCCTGGAACAGGGATCGGTGTGTCTTGTTCAACATATTTCTGCTGTTGAATGAAACAGCTTCTCAGGTTCAAAACAGCTTGGTAAACAGAAGCTCCTTTGTGTAACGTTTGATCTTTTGTTGATGCCTGACTTTTTTATTATCCTTGAAAGTTCGGACGGGATCAAAGAATTTAATATATGATGGATGGATGAGCATGCATAGAAGGAGAATAAACCGGGGAGGAATGGGAAGGGCTACAATGGGCTACATCTTCTATCTGTGAAAATGTGTCCCTGCAAATATTAACAGTAGCATTAGAGAGTTAGGATGAATATGAAGACGTCCCCAGACCACTCGAATTGCAGCATTATTTCTTTCAGCAAAGAGCACCTTTGATACCAACAGTTACAACCATGTGAACTCCACCACCTTGATAACCACAATATTCAGGGCATGTTCCCACGAGGCATTTGGAATTGAATATGAACTCGGAATCTCGACGCTACATCTCTTTACGCACAACGAATGCGTCCAACATTCTAGACTGCGGTCAGTGTTTTTCTGATCGACCTTCATCGCAGGTCGTTATACTCCTTCCTTGTATGAGCGCCGTCGGTTGCGGAAGGTGTACCCAAATCTTTCAAGAAGGCTGTAATGAAGACCTGTTTAAAGAAATCACGTTCAGATGAACGCATAAAAACCATCCGTACGTTCTCGTGGAAAAAGATTACCGGGGAACTTTAGGTTCTTCCGTTTTTTTTACACAATGATACGTCTAAAGCTGCATGTTCAGGTCTCGATCACAGCTGTTGTTCAGCGCTTCAGCAACATATTTCATCCCTCAGTCAGAAATCAAGGTTCTGCTCTTGTGATGTTGAGTCTGAAGGTACCCTTGACTCAGGCGTTCAGGGTCTCAGCAATTTCAGACACCGTGTGGTGGTGTCACTGATGATATTAGGTAGGTATTAGGTAAAATGACATTAACTGGTACATGTTAATAGAGGGGGGTTTATATACCTGCTCTAAAATTAATAAGCGTGTGAGTTTCTCTGTTCACATATTCAAACTCATTTAGCCATATTAATACCTTTGATACGGAACAATGACATTTCAGGAAATATTGTATTTAAGTGCTGTACCTGGAGAGAACTGCATTGTGAAAGAGACAGTAATGTCTTGCTTTGAAAAATGGGTTTATCTTAGTAACTGTTACGAAAAGCTTTGCTGCGCTGACAACTTTTGCCTAAGAATACAGAATTAACATATGGTTATCCGTCAAACACTAACAAACAAGATAATTCATCCAGGAAAAAGCAATTGTAGATCGTAAGTGAAAAACTAGTATGCCTCTTGTTTCTGCATCATTCTACATATTGAGGAGGTAAAAGAGGGAGTGAAACAAAAACCTCTTTGATTCCTGCAGACATTTCAAGCACACACTTCTCCACAGCAAATAAATATTGGTTTTGCCCTTGAGACAAGGACTGCATTTTTTGTGATATTCGTAGTCCAATTTTTCTCTTTTTATTCTTTAAAACAAAAACATCATTGTGCTCATTTTAAAAAGTGTTTTTGAATTAATTTTGTTTTCCTGCGCAATTCTGTAATGCGCCAAACAGCATTACGTTGTGCTGAAAAATACGAGGTTTGAGGACTCAAAATCGGAGACATCAAAGTGTCTTAAATCTGCCTCCCGTTTTATTTCAGCACATAACATTGAAGCTACTTTTGTTTTGGATGCTGTTCAACAGCGTTTAACCAGTTTTTTAAATATAGCTAATATTTAAAATTTTAATTAAATTAGTTCAAATTATATATGACTTGCAATCTGTCCTGTTTTACATTTTATCAGCCAATGGCACTTTAGTTGAAGTTGGAATAATCTGTATGTGAAGATGATAAGATCCCATGTATGAAACAGAATGACTTTGCCTCTCTGGTCTTCATAACCACTGTCTTGTCTCACCAGTGCCTCAGGTTGTGCTTTTTCATAGTACACATATTTCTTAAACATGTTCTAATCAATGTCTTGCAGCATTGCATAACAAAATTAAAACTGGGGCAGAAAAAGGACTAATCCCGATGAAACAGTTAAAAGAATGCTATGGTTTGTGAACTTCTGCAAACTTTTGAACGGCAGTTAATATAGAGTAACTGCAGTATTGGCTTAACAAGTTATCATAGTCTGTCATGAGGGATTCAGATACTTTAGTGGTTGCAGCACCAAGGCATGAAATTCGCTATAGCGATATACTGTCAGCAGCAATTCTGAAAAAAAAAAAAGAAAAGAAAAATGAAAACTCATTCCAATACCCATGTGTTGCTTGTTCCCAGTGTCCTGTGCAATGTGACTATTTTTGCTGTCTCAGAAAGTCTACTTTAATTCATGATTTTTAATAACCCCTACTAATCAGATGCAAATGCAATAGCATGATTGCATATCCGGAGGGGAATTCATGGTGTGTACTTGGTAAAACCTTTGAATTATCCTGGCATATGTGCAAAACATATAGAAATGGGCCAACCTGATAATGGGACACCAGCATTAAAAAAAAAAAATCACAGTCTGGATACTTTTCATGGAAGGGTTATATTTATTGCAATGTGTAATCTAAAGCCCTGGTATTCAACACTAAGACAAGTCTTGAAAAAGCCTGAATATTTTACTACTCTTTGAATCCAAGAGTGTGTGTGTGTGTGAATCCAAGAGTAATCTGAATACAGCTGAGGTTTGTCAGCTCAAAATTGCTTGCCATGATACAGGGGCTGCCTCTTGTTTCTGTTTGTGCAGTGAAATTTGGCAGCTGTCCTGCATTTCTATACTGCTTTGCACCCTGTGCTTCTTGAGATGTATGTTTCATAATGGCTCTTACATCCAAATGTGGTCCATGTGCTTCAGGAACCTTCATTCATGCCTTCACCTTCATCACGGTGTGACATGTGTTCTGTGCTTCAGCAATGTACATGCGGTATTATACACACACACACACACACACACACACACACACACACACACACACACACATTTCCAGAACCGCTTGTCCCTTACGGGGTCATGGGGAACCGGAGCCTACCCGGTAACACAGGGCGTAAGGCCGGAGGGGGAGGGGACACACCCAGGACGGGACGCCAGTCCGTCGCAAGGCACCCCAAGCGGGACTCAAACCCCAGACCCACCAGAGAGCAGGACCGCAGTCCAACCCACTGCGCCACCGCACCCCCTCTTTATGCGGTATTACAATTCTGGTAAATACTGTAAGTTTAATATAAGCCACAAAAAGGATGAAACTTCATTTGATGTCCCTCACTTTCAATTAAACTTATTTTTTAATGTCATGATAAATGCTAATATTGCTTTTATCTTATATTTTCGTTGCTAGCAAAATTCCATGTCTGAGATTTTGCAGTGCATAGAAAAACTCAAAAACTGGTATACTCATGAGCAATACGAAATGTTCCGTTTGCAACTAATGGATTACTTAAGAAAGGAAAACGCCCGAAACCGTCAAGACAACATGAATACTTTGCCTAATCTGAATATCTGAAATCACCGATTGTTCACCGTATCTCAGAGCGATGGACAGCTGTTGAAAAATCCATGGAAATGCCACAGAGGCAGTTGGCAAAGTTTCCTGGCATGTAATGTCTAATTACACAATTAAAAACTAAATGTATGCAATTAAAAAAATATATCTATACACTCACACTTTAATTTTTATATAACAGGATCATCAGACAGGAGCGGCTCACCTATTCATTACACCTGGGGGTATAATAGCTTAACATAATTACAACCGTGCCCTTGTACCACAGATGATATAGACAATGTTGTGCATACTAAGTGCTTTGTTGAACAAAAGCTGACATTGATGTTGCCATTGAAAGCACTCAAGCTTTCCTGGTGCCCCCCCAACCAATCCACCTGGGCCAAAAGGGGAAATGTAAACATTGTTTGGTCATTCAATCCCCTACATTAGAGCACTGCTTTTGACAAGGATCCCTGCATCCTTTCACAATGCAGCCGCATTCTGCTTCCCTTCGATGGGATGCTGATACACCTACCCGGTGACACACAATCTTACAGGCTGCCTTTCACCTTAACAATCGGCCTCTGTGATGGGGCACCCTGCCACAATGAGCCCACCCTCTAGGCAGCACCAAAAATTTTATATATATATATATGTAAATAATTAACTTATAATAAAAACCTGCTCCTGACATCCCTACCTCTGCTCACCGCAGAGAAATAATGATAGTCATATGAAAAGGGTATTATGGAAACATTTTGCCATGCCTCACAATGACCTACAGTTTAAAGATAATTGTTTGAGTTGTTTGAACATATATTCATTAGATTTTTTATGTTTCTCTGTTTGCTTCAGCCACTGTTTCATATAATGCCACATCTGAATTGTTTAGATTGTTTAGAAGAGCAATTCACTGTGCAGATTTCACAGCACTCCCTTTCTGGTGAGCACTTAGTTGTGCTGAGCAGGGTCTGGAAGGTCTTAATATTCTCAAACTTCTTGCATGTGAAACTCAGAATGACTAATTAGTCAGTGGCATTCTCATTTTTTGTTTTTTATGAATTAAATGTTTGCTTTGGAAGCAAAACTCAAGTGTTCAGAGACACAGTAAAGGCTATGCAAAATTCACACAGAACTGTAACATGCAAACACCAGCTGGACTTTGCATGTTTCTGGGAAGGGTCTCCTCATTGATTTCCTAATATCATCTGCTATATGGGTTCCATTTATATACAAAGAGGAAAAACTCAACAGACATAAAACATATGAAAAATGTAATACAGATCATTAACTGCAAAAATAATAGAAACAATCTTTACATTCTACTTTCTAATTTCTGGTAAATTATGTTTACATATTACCCGTAATCAAAGTTAATATGAGTGGCATTGCAGCAATCATTAATACATAACCTATTACTCAAAGGTGAATTTATAGACACTGTAGTGCAGAATTTGTAGTTACAAATTAAATATTAGAATTTTTAAGTCTGGATTTGAAGAAATTAATTTAACATGAAGTCATATTTACTTTTGATGCAAAAACTTTATTTGCAAAGAACACCCTATAGTCCCTATATTTTTAGTCCACATAGTAGTGTCATTAATATGGCTTAACCTGAAAAGTGAGTACTTTGTACATGAGCCTGGCTCCAATGTGCAACTTTTTGAATTTGTTACACCTGTTAATTGCTGGTGAGAAAGAAAAAACAAAACTGCAGACAGGAATCATCAAGAATAGAAGTAAATGTTAATTTCATTAAGAGTATTACACTTGTAACTCATTTTTGAGGGGATAACATAAGTCCCTGGCTTTGCTTAATTTCCAGGCATCGAGATGAGATTCATTACAAGACAAGTATAAAATACATGTCACGAGAGCTGATTTGTAGACATTTCATGCAGATCAAGCCCCCCCTAAAATGAGATCTTCAGCATGATTTAGGAACAGCATGTTGCATTGCAGTAGGATTGCCTGTGTCTCCCCTGGGCATAGTCGTATTGGATGGTTTGATTGAAAGCAACTGTGTTGTCCTTGATTTACTGTGGGGGAAAAAAATGAAATGATTCCCCTTAGTAATATCTCTCACATATAAAAACTTACATTTGACATAATCCAGCATGTGCCATATAATATCAGCATTACCCCAGCTGGGTTAGGCTGGGCAATTAGTTTGATAGCTTTTTGGAAAGATTCTGTCCTCCCAAAGAGAAGCACTTATTTCAGCATTTCACATCTACAAAAGCTGGGTCACGTTTTTCTCGTACAAACAGCTATATACCGTGATTATTTGGCTAGGAAATAAATGCTGGAAAACGGAGCTCCTTTCGTGTCATGAAAAATTATCTTTGATTAAAAAATGCGTTCATGTAACTTGCAGCGTCCAAATTAAACGGTATACATACACGTATATACAGCATATATGTTTTTTTCTATTTTCAGTTTTTAAGACACGTTCTTCTGTTACAATTAAATATTTCCAACAATACTTCTTGTATGCGATTTTTTAAAATTATAAGCATACAACACTGCCTTTAGAAGCTAAATCCCCAGATTGACTCACCAGAACAAGGGTCTCATCCCTTCTGAAAGCAAATCAGCAGCCGGCAGAACCCTGCGTTGATGGGTGCCGTAGGTAACGTGCTCTCCTTCAGCGCTGCTCCTCGGTCCCTTTGCAAATCACTCTGATCTCGGGCACAAAGCGCTCTCTCACTCCCTCACAATATAAACAACCGTGTCAATATTATCTGAATTGCACAGAAATGCCCGGGATGGGAATCCCTTTCCGACATCAAAGGCGGGGCCCGGCGAGCTGTCAGCTGCAGGGACGCCGAGGGCTGTCAGGAGTTCAGATGGTGCACTCAGATGAAGGGAAAGTGAACCCTTCTGCATTCACTAGCTGCTGCTTGCTCTCTCTAAGGGCTCCCTACCTGTTGCTGCTGTGAGGGCATGGCTGCTTTCCCTTATTTCTCAGGGGAACCCTTATGTTCTCGAAATAACCATACTTAAAGCCACTAGGCCGTTTTAGGATTGGGCGCAACGTGAAGAAGCACATTTTTTTTTCAAAGTTTATAGTTTCGAAAGTCAGCTGCCTGTGCCAAACGCGTAATGCTTCGCGAATGATGAAAATGACCAGAATTCCTGTAAAACAAAAACGATTGGCTCCCGAGCCTTTAGGTTATCAGTTTTTCGCCACAGCTCGGACACCCAGGTGACAGATCGCGTGAAGGAAACGTTTAGCCGCCGACCGCAGTTGTGGCCCCTTGATGCGCCGTATCCGTTTCCCAAATTACAGTTTTTTTTTTTTTTTTATTTCTGAAGAGTGCTGACGAAAAAGAATAGATCTAACTACCCCCTGGTGTAACATATATTTTTCATGGCCCTGTAACAGAATATTGCGGTCTGCTGAAGTTTTGTTCTTTTCTTTTACTGCATGTTTTGCATCGAGGGAGAGGCTTCTTCATTCCCATGAGGCTCTGAAAAGAGCCTTTGTTCTTGCCCCGAACACCTGGAGGGAGTTATCTCAGGCGGGGTCACAGCCCGCTCTCGGCCCGTTACTACAGCTGTGCCACAGAGCAACGAGCCAGTGGTGTGTGTGGGTCAGGCTGGAGGGGCGCAGGCACTGTGTGAGCCAGCGACCGCGCCGCACTGCACGCTCCACAGCCGTGCAAGTCTTCGGCGGAAACCCAGCCTCTCGCCGGCTAGCTTCCTCCCTGTCTCCGATCTACAAACATATTCTGAGCTGAAGAGATTTTCACGGTAAATAACTTCAAATAAGCAGGCCCGTTTCGTTACTCCGCCGAAAATCTGTGCGCGGCATTCACCAGCGTTTTGTCCAGAGAGAACCAGAAGAGAAGCACACTAAACTGCATACAGTGCAGTTTAAGCGGTTATTTCAGTGTGCGAAATTCAAATCTATCTCACGCATGCATTAATAATTAATTCACAAAAAGCAACATCCATTTGTGCTGAATTTACGAATTTCCCCCCAAAAGACACCTTGCGAAGTTAGTACATGATATCAACAGCAGATCACTACCTGTTGCGTTAAAAATAAATTTCGATGCCTTAAAGTAACACGTAAAGGCCAAATACTTTTAACTGTACACTCTTGTCCGATGTGCAACAAATTACCATGTAAATTGGACGTAACTACATTTATAAATCAATATTTTCTAATCTGAAAAAGTACAAATTGTGACATTTAACTGATAGTGTGAATGCCGTGTTTAGAAATTATTCAAATTATACTGAAGAAGTGAGTTAACAGACACTCATAATTAGTGTTAGTTGCAGATTTATCCCAGTTTCTTACGTCACATAAGCTCAAGCTACAACATTCAATTCTACAAAAAGATTTTTACTACTAAGTGCATCATGTTGTGTTCGATAAGCGTTACGTTTTTTTAACTGAATAACTAATCACTACAATGAACCATGGCATGATAAACATTATGCAGTCTGCAGAAAGTGCCTGGGATGTTAGAAAATTACAGAAATCACAAGTTCCGCTTGTTAAGATTGATGTAATTTGCTTTTGTTATTCTCCCTGCTCTATTACAGCATAGGCTACTAGTCCATTCAAAGTCATCTTGTAGAAATTACAATTGAAGCATGAATGCTATGGATAGCTATACTTTTCAGACAGATGTTTGGAAACAATAATGAATAAAAATTCCCTTCCATCGCACCAGTAACTTGATAAGAGGCCAAAATTTACTTTAGTTTTCACTGTCTTTAAAGAGCACCATTTCTACCTACATAAATCAAGCCATCCACCCAGCAGTGCATTTTATTCTATAAAACTAACCTTCTTCAATGAAGCATAGGATTTTGTCTTAAAGATACAAATCAACTTTGATTTGATTGACGGATTATATCATTCTTTCACTCTTTCCACAATGTGCTTGGAGTATTGCTTCAAATTTAAGTTTTAATACACAATTCACCAAGCTTGCAATTTTTTTTATTTTAAATGTATGCAGTAAATAAATTAGTAAATTAAATACTGGGTTTTAATCTTAGATAGTTACAACCAATATTTATTACATACTAACTAATTAGTAATATACATATGCATAACTTTTTATTGAACAATTGGGGCATACCAGTGCAATTGAAAAATAACATTTTGTTTCAAAATACATGTTAACGCCTACATCGTGGATTTTAATAATTCATAAATGGCTTATTTCACCTTCAAATTTTAACTTAAAAATGGTATTCAAACATAAAGACAAGATTACCGCTTAAACTGGTCAATACTGAGAGACACAATATTTGTTGAGCATTGCATTTTCTTTAATTAATACAAAATGATTTTTTTTCAATAGCTGTAATGGTTATTATTTTTAGAGAATTATTCTTATAATGTGTATTGTACGCCAAAAATATTAATATTTACAACATTAATTGCATTTTATGACAGGATGTGTACCTGTTACAGGCTACTTATTTCTAAACCTGAATACTATTAGCTGGGTGTCATGAACTTGGGGGAAGCGAAAACAGATCTGATCTTCATTAAAAGGTGTACAACAGTGATTAACCTGTGCATCCAACCGGCGCTTGGATGGTAGGAGTGCCTGTCTTGGCCAATTTCAGCCAAAATCCAACAAGCTTGTTATTTATGAGCTTCTTCTTCTTCTTAAATTATTATCATTGTTATTATTATTGTTATTTCTAATAACATATTTCTTAACACATGGGAAATATCAGTGTACAGGGCATGCGGGAAACACCACATCTTGGTCATATAACATTTTATTTGTCTACAACCTCAATGTGTGAAATAGGTCATTATTAAGATTTTGTTTGCATAAATGTCAAGTGTTCTTTTCTGTCTAATTAGATGGGCAGCCTAACTTTTAATCATTTTCATGATGCGTGATCTAGTGTTTGAGTTAATTTTGTGCCCCCCTGGTTGCTCCAGGCCTGCCCTTCTGTTTGCCCATGTGGTTTTTTTCCGCCCCACCTTGCACAGTTTGCCCCCCGTTCCTTCCTGTCTCCCCTTTCCCTGAGTCCCTCCGAGTCCCAGTCTCATTATGAAGCGTTAGCAAAGCTGCTGAAGTGAGAAATGAGCCCCGCGAAAGCTCGTTGTCCTAATTAAACTTTGACAAGAAGAGTGACAAGAAGCAATGGAGAGGAAACAATGCCAACAGTGTTTGAGTGTGAGCCCGAAGCTGCCAGAGGCTTTGTCCACCCGAACAAAGGCATTTGTTTGCATGTGTTCAACTCTATTAAACTCCATCGGACCCAGGTGCAAAAACCAGCTTGGCGGAGAGCAGGGCGACCCATCACACCTCCACAGGGCTGATGAGCGGCCTGCAGTCACCCCTTATTCACGCAGGAGGACCAGATCAAAGATACTGTGTTACAGTGTAAATACTGAGTCGGTGAATAAATTCAAACTCGTTACTTCCATTGCATGACCATAAGACACTGGCAATCATTTCCAGGAGTACTAAACCCCCTGGAGGTTACCTATTAGTTGTGCATAATGTTGGCAATAATGCATTTAAAATACTTTAAACAAGAAACGTCTCCACGTTGATGTGTTTACTGCAATAAATTCACAGTGGCGCTATTTCTGTCAAAGCAATATCATATCTAAATTAATCCAGCCCATTTTTGGATGTCTCGGTAATCTCACTGTTCACGGAACACGGGATCAGCTGCGGGACTTTGTCGGCGCAGGCGTGAGAAGAGTACATTTTTGGGTTTTTGGCAGAGCAGCAATTAAATATTTAAATAGCAAGAGGAGATTCTGGAGTGCCTTTATAAGGGAATATTGTTGCGACGCATGTTTATAGTGTGTGTTTTAGAGAAACTTCCCAAATTCAGAGTTCAATGGAAAAATACGTAGTATTATTTATTATGCATTACGTTGTATTATTTGTGTTTTACAAGCAAGGAAGCAAATAAGCTATATATACCTTTAGAACTATAGCATATTACTTTATTATCTTGCAATGTAAAAAAAGCAGACCATGAATGCCATAAAGTCATAGTGTTTTCAGGAAATCTTTTATTCAACTGTATGAGTACGTCGATAAATATCTTGTATAAATAAGTAACTTGGTATTCAATTTTAACACTCGAAGTTGCCTTGTACTTTGCCGTCTGTTAAATAAGGGTTAACAGTTCCGTGTGGGGTGCGCTGGCACAGCGGGTTTGGCCGGTGCCCGGTCTCTGGTGGGCCTGGGGTTTGAGTCCTGCTCGGAGTCCCTTGCAGTGGACTGACATCCCGTCCTGGGTGTGTCCCCTCCCCCTCTAGCCTTGCGCCCTGTGTTGCCGGGTTAGGCTCCGGTTCACCACGACCCCTGCTCGGGATGAGGGGTTTCAGACAGTGTGTGTGGTTGGTTCTGTGTAGTAAAATATGGAGATATAATGTTCAATGATACATTTACATAATACATACTTAAACATCTAGTGTGAAAATCACTTTGAAGAACTCAACATGTAATAGCGTGACTGCAGTTAAATAAGACAAACGTAACAAGTGGCTATGCTGAAGCAGATAAAGAGTGTGAGAAGCTCAGTGGAATATTCATAGTGTGCTGGCCTGGGATCCTTCTCTGCCCACAGCGCTGCAGCATGAATGAAAAACAAGAGAGTACCAGTTTGCCATCACGTTCTGGGGGTGGAGTTTCTTCCTCCGCTCACGCTACCCAACCCCCCCCCATGGGAGGGTGGAACTCAACACTTCCTATAAAGGCCGAGGGGTACTAATCAACCACTCAGACGACAGTCCAGGACCCTGAAGCTGCACACTGTGTGATGGCGCAAAACGGGATTATAGAAAACGGGCAGACAGAAGGGGAAAGAGCAGCTCTTCCTCAGCCAGAGAGGGTTACAGAGGTCAGGTACACCAAGGTAACACATCATGTTTACATGCGTTCTATAGCTCCAGGAAAACCACGGAAGATGAAGTTCAAAGTATATTTTTTAAACTTAAAGATGTTTAGTGATTTTTCTAAACATATTATGTATTTTCTAACTATACCTTCAGTTTGCCACTTCACAGGTGCCATGTAAGACACTTCTAAAAATTATATGACAATAACAAAGTTAATTCTACACTAATTAATTATTACTTGTAAAAATATAGTTTTTCAGATATAGTTTTTTGGCATCTCTTTCAGTTTATAATGTAAATATCATCCAAATAATCTTTGCTTAAAATGGAATGTTGAAGCAGAAAATCGTTCATAAGAATTACTTTATGTGAATGAACACTTATTCTGTACTACTTCCAGAAAGAAGTCATTGACATCGTTGATTAGGAGGGCTAAATTGTGTAAAATTTGCCAGTAAACTTTTAGAACTGGTAACACTTATAATACATCTAAATGCAGACAGACATGCCGTGAGTATGTCATGACACACTTCATGTTCAACGTCGAGCCATAATACTCCTTGTAATCAATGTTACTCTTTTTGGAAGTGTTATGTTAATAAAAATGACACTATGTTCTAGATTAGTAACTGACATGGTTGAGTTCACTGTGCACATAATTATAGTAATTACTTAAGAATAGTAATGCTTAAAATACAATGTTACTTCTTTGGATATTTTCCTAAGAACATATTCATATATTAATTTAACATTTTGCCCCACAGATCTTCATCAATAATGAATGGTACAATTCAGTAAGCGGAAAGAGATTTGCAACATACAATCCAGCAACAGGTGTCAAAATCTGTGACGTGGAAGAAGCCGACAGGGTATGAATATGACGATAAATCTATTTAATAAGTTTGAGCATTTCAAAACTAACCCTTCAGGTGAAGCTCCAACATTCATTATAAATGTGCTCTGCTTTGCCTTTATAGATTGCAGGCCTATGTAATTAAATTGTGTCAAGGTGAGCGGGCAAAGATTTTTAAATGCTTTTTAGAAGTTTGCAACTGGGGGACAGCTGAAAGCTTTATTTCCCTAGCTGGATGTAGACAAGGCGGTGGAGGCGGCCAAAGCAGCCGGTAAGCGGGGCTCTCCGTGGAGGAAGATGGACGTGTCGAGTCGAGGCCGACTGCTGAACAAGCTCGCTGACCTGATGGAGAGAGACCGCACTCTCCTCGCCGTGAGTTCCTCCATCTCCCCATACACTGCTAGTCTGAGCTCAGAGCTGGCGACGCATGATTTGTGACATTGCTTTACATGTCAAGGTTGAGAACCTGGAAAGGAAGTAAAACCCAGGAAACACTGCATTGCTGTTTCCTTGGAATATTTCATATTTGCTGTCAAAGTAAAAACGGTAAAAGTACTAATCTATTCATATGAATGACCTGCACATCTAAAATAATCTGATTAATACAGCCAGAGTTAACATTTACGTTATATTTACAACTGTTGCGCCCTCTTTTTCTGGTGCTTTCAGGTGATTTTTCACATTAAATCTTTTTTCCGTAGATAGTGGTGCCAAATTTGTTTTTGGATTGCACATCTGACTTAAAGCTTGAATATTATAATGTTTGTAATTAAAACCTTGTTCCTGTCAGTTTTCACTTCATTGAACTGCCAGGTCATATTAGGAGACAGATTTGTACATGAGATGTAGCAGATGTGAGTGAAGTAAAATGTTGGGGTTTGCATGTGATTCTTAATTGCAAACATATCCTGTTGTACTGTACCCTGGGTATCATTAGTCACAATAAGTCCTAACTTTACTGTGGGAATAAAAAACAGATTTATCAACGCAGGGGTCACGCTGTCTGTTTGTATAATGGATATACGTTGTTTTGGTACTTATACCTGATTTAAAATTCACCCGTTGCTGTACACGAGTTGAATAAGGTTAGTTAGTGTAAACACCAAGAAATGTAATTTTGAATCTTTTGGGATGGCTTTGAGAAAATAAACTGGCTTTGAGAAACAAAGCATTCAAAGAAAAGTTTCTCCGTTCTCTGCAATCCTGTCAGAGTAAATAGAAATTTATATATTTATGTCTGTTAAATCATATAACTACACATGGATTTATTGCGGAAAAGTCATTGGTTTAATATGTAACAAACAACCCAGGAATTATGTAGTGAACGTTTTAATGACCACTTGTGTGTGCAATATGCCATTAAAGTACAGAGAGGTCATACAATGACTGCGTTCATGAAGACATAAGTATTTGACTATTTAAACCCCGAGGAAAGCAATCTTCACCGTTATTATAAATAAACACCTACAACAGGAACAACTGCAAAAATTTGACTGGTAAAAAATTTGAGCTTATTTGTCTTTTTTTATTGAATCAAAAAGGAAAACCTTTTTACAGTTGGGTTAAATCAGGCTTTTATTGCAGCCTGGCCATTTTCAGCACAGTCAGTACTGGCTTCGTATCAGTTGCATTTCAACAGTAAGAGATCACATGGCATCCCACCCCACCCTGGACCCTCGCTCGAAAGAACTCTGCCAGGTATAGCAGCCAGGCAGAAATGGTTTCCCGTTCTGGTTCGTGTCTTACCATTTTGCTATACAGGGAAATGAGATTTAATTTAAATTACTGTTATGGTTTTTTTAGTAATGAATTCCCACAGCATATTAAACTCTTGGCATCTGGGGTGCACATAAAATCTTATGTTGTAGCAACTGCTTCATCCTTGTTTGCGAAACTTTACAAAGTGATTGTGAATTTGTCATGGCCTCTCAGACATGTAGAAAGAGATCCATTTATACTTTGAGTGATTGAGCATCACTTTAGTCATGACCAACATTTTTATGCTGATTAAAAACCTATTTATAATGACCTTTCAACTCTATTTCAGTCATGCTCTTCTTGGTTTCAGACACTGGAGACAATGGATACAGGAAAACCCTTCCTCCACTCATTCTTCATTGACCTGGATGGCAGTATCAAAACTCTGAGGTACTACGCTGGCTGGGCAGACAAGATACATGGCAAAACAATGCCAGTTGGTAAGTATGTTGGCCAAAAATCTGAGTAATTGGGCTTGTAAATCATGAAAGAAATTAGAATCCAGCTTATTTCACCTGGGTGGAAGGTCAAGCACTTTATAGTTCCACTCAGTAATTTCTACCATCTATATGTACAACAGGGAGGGGGTGCCGTGGCGCAGTGGGTTGGACCACAGTCCTGCTCTTCGGTGGGTCTGGGGTTCAAGTCCCGCTTGGGGTGCCTTGCGACGGACTGGCGTCCCGTCCTGGGTGTGTCCCCTCCCCCTCCAGCCTTACGCTCTGAGTTGCCGGGTTAGGCTCCGGTTCCCCGTGACCCCGTATGGGACAAGCGGTTCTGAAAATGTGTGTGTGTGTGTATATGTACAACAGGTCAAAAACATCTCAAATATTTCTCCTTCATCTTCTCCAGCGTTACCAGCTGCCCCACCATGCCACTTATATTAAACAAAGCATAAGAAATTATTCATTAAGGAATATGAAAACCGAAAGTCGTAATATGGGTCAAGAGCTAAACATCAAAAAGATGAAAATTATGACTATGGAAAATACTGAGAATTTTGAGCTTGATGACAAAGCAATAGAAACTGTGAAAAATTTCAGCCTGTTGGGCTCTTATGTAAACGACGAAGCAACTAGCAGTCAAGAAATTCTCCGTAGGATTTCTCTAGGCAGAACATCAATGAAAGCTCTTGATAAGGTATTTAAAAGCAAAAGACGTAACAATCCAGACAAAGATTAGGCTTGTTCAGGCGTTTGTATTCTCGGTAGTAAACTATGGATGCGAAAGTAAGACGGTGCGGAAACGAGATAGAAAGAAGATTGATTCATTTGGACTTTGATGTTGGAGAAGGATATTGCGCGTTCCGTGGACAGTTAGAAGAACAAACAAGTCGATTGTAGAAGAGATAAAGCCGACCATGGCACTCGAAGCTCAGTCAATGAAATTACATCTATCATACTTTGGCCAGAGGGGCGTGGGGGTGCAGTGGTGCAGTGGGTTTGACCTGTGCCTGTTCTCTGGTGGGTCTGGGGTTTGAGTCCCGCTTGGGGTGCCTTGTGACGGACTGGCATCCCGTCCTGGGTGTGTCCCCTTGCGTCCTGTGTTGCCAGGTTAGGCTCCAGCTTGCCGCGACCCCACTCAGACAAGTGGTTTTAGTCAGTGTGTGTGTGATACTTTGGCCATATGATTTGAAGAGAACGATCCTTAGAGAAGGACGTCATGACCGGAAAGATTGAAGGAACAAGGAGAAAGGGAAGACCTGCAATGAGATGGCTCGATACATTAACAACAATGGGGACGGCACTGGAAGAGCTCGCCAAACTAGCACAAAACAATTCCTTTTTAGATCTTTAATTCATCAAGTCACCATGGCTTGAACCCAAATCAATGTCACATAACTAACTATATTAGAAACATGAAGACCGTTGGTGTAATACTACACATTGGAAACTGTTTTCCATTCTATCCAGTTCATTTGTTCATTCCCTAAATACTCAGTTTGTGCTATAAACTCTGTGCCAGGTTAACTTAACCTTTGCTAGCCACTTGTGATGGATCATCAGAAGATTATCAGCAGATAATGAGTATCACAGATTACCATTGTCTGGGGGAGTTTTGTTGTCTGAAGTAGCAGTCACATTTGGAAATATGAGAAGGTCAGATCTACCAAACCACACTGTGGATTTCTGGCCTGTTCCTACGATATGATATATCAAATTGCCCATGATTTGCATAAAGCGTTCTAGCAGTCAGTATTACTACAGGATATAGAGTAGCTGCAGGTTTGCAAGAAACTTTAAAAAGTACGTAGAGCATTTATGACAACAATCGAGGCATTTGTACAGCAGAAATGTGAAACAATGGGTGCCACCTAGCATTCTGTTTAGAAGATATATGAATCTGGCAATTGCCCAAAGGCCCTTTTGAAACACCTGCGGCACGATATTGCGTGTCCCAACAGAAGAGTTAGCGGTAGAGCAGATTCCCATGTGGGAACAAAGGAGCATTCGAGAGGCAGGGCTGGAGCAGCACAGGGGTGAGAGGTGGGCTCAGCTACAAACAGCTGTATCCTCTCCGGTTACAGGACACCTCCTTGGACACAGTGATACCTGCCCATGCTGTGCATCACATACCCTGCCAGTATTCACTTTAATGTAAAAATCCTTTGGGTGCCCCCGCCAACTACCCAAACCATAAATAAACCCGATACTGGCACATCAAAAAATGCACTGCTATGTTCTTTTGTACTGTGTTTTAAGAATTTTCTCCTCTTTTGCCTCTTTTGTTTCATCCACCAGACGACAACTTCATGTGTTTCACCAAACACGAGCCCATTGGAGTCTGCGGAGCAATCATTCCGGTGAGTGAAGCGCTACTTGCATTCACATCGATACGACGGCCGCCTCATTCCTTCCACTGTGCTTCCTGTTGGCGGAAATGTATGGTATTGCTATGTACATCCATGCTGAGTAATCAGAGTCACCCCTCGGAGGTGGACCGTTCTGTTCAAAGGCACCCGCAGAACAGCTTCACAAAAATGATCTGCAGAGGCTGCGCAAAAACCTTCCATCAGATGTAAAAACTGAAACGACACTCGGGCTCTGTAACAAGATTCCGTGTGTATGTAAGGTTTTCTGTTAAATACTGAGACTGGCTTTCTCGGCGAAAAGCGAAAACAATGATACAGCAAGTAGTTTCTCCAATAAGTATTCCCGTGAAATGAAAGACATACTCTTTTCTTGGCCGTTTCATTTACAATAACTCACACATAATAACAAATCCTCATAAAGGCTAATATAAAAAGAGTATAAATGGATTTGGTGGGAGATACACATTTTTACTTTAACAGGTTCCAGCAGCGTATTCATCTCGGAATTGTTTATATGACAGTAAACAATGTCACAGTACTCCAAGTGTTAGCGAACAGGCAGGGATGGGGCCATGTTCGCTTTGTATCATTTTACATTCACAGCCTTTACCATTAGTCAAGCTTATCTGTTAAAAAATAGGCATATATCAGTTCATTCTGTTTTGGTAACAAAGAAACAAAACCATGTAGTTGTCAGACATGGGAGATTATATCATTAAGATGAAATCCATACTGAACAATTATGTGTAATTACCGAGAGCATTCTGGCACGCACGGCTTGTGAGTCACCAAGAGAGAGAGATGGGAGGCCACTCTTCTGAGTTTGGGAAAATAAATGCTTCCAGGACCATAAACGTGACGGTCATGCGGGGAGGCCTGTAAAAACAAACAAAGCACTAACAGCTAGCATACAAGTGCGCCTCTTGTACCCTAAGCACATCTCGTTGCTAGACGGCTTTCTTCTCCCTGCCGTCTTCTTGCTTGCATGGAACATGCATTCTTTGCCGTGTTCCACTTCGACCTTGCCAAGTGGTGTCTATTTGTTGTCCTCTCCTGTGCCCCATGGTAGTGGAACTTCCCGCTGCTGATGTTCGTGTGGAAGATCGCCCCGGCCCTGTGCTGCGGTAACACGGTGATCGTCAAGCCGGCTGAGCAGACACCCCTCACGGCTCTCCACATGGGCTCGCTGATCAAGGAGGTGAGCTTCTTATTGCTGTCTCGATGGCACGTCCTACAAGGGCAGAGAAGGGGCACCGCTCATCCATCCACCGTGGACGTCTTGTCCGATGCAAAAGCCCGGAAGCGAAGGACACAAAGCAGGGCAAACCATCAATCGGACACCAGTCCATCACAGGGCAACCACACACATGCAACCACTCACACGTAGAAATTTACCTTTATTCATTTAGCTGATACTTTTCTACCAACTGACTTACAATGTTAAGCTACCTACAGTTATTCACCCATTTAAACAGCTGGGTTATTTGACTGGAGCAATTTAGGATAAGTACAATAATACCTCGCCCTACGTCGTTAATTGGTTCCAAAGGGCGCGACTTAAGTCGAAAAACGACAGAAAAGGAAATAACCCCTAAAATACCGATTTAGACCCTCTATAAACCCATAATAAGCATTCCCCTTAAGTGTATACACTTCAATTAATGCTAAAGTAAAGAAAAAAACAACAAAAAAAAAATTCCAAAAAAATGGCAGGTAAATAAGACAATTTTTTTTTAAGCTTTTAATTGATTTTATAGATTACAATATATTATTTTATATATTTTAACATTTATTTTTATTTGATTTTACACTTTTTTATTGTTTTTAAGTGATTTTTAAGTTTTTAACAATTTTTAATATTTTCGGCTGACCGACGTAAAGTCGCGTCGGCCAACTGAAGATGAATTGTATTTTTCCATATATATTTAACAAAAAACCGACGCAAAGTCGAAATCGACGCAACACGAAATGACGTAGGGCGAGGTATTACTGTATTGTACTTTGCCCAGGGGTACTACAACTGGAGGTGGGATTCAAATTGTAACCTTTGGGTCCAAAGGCAGCAGCTCTAAAATTACTCTACCACATGCCAGACACACTACAGGCAAGTTAGAGCTTCCCAACCTGAAATACATGTGTGTGGAACTCAAGAGCACCCAGAGGAACCCTGAGAGAACGTGACGAAAACATGCAAACGCTGTATAGGCAAAGTCAAATTTGAACCCGTGTCCGAACCCAGAGCCGAGAAGCTGGCAGGCACCATACTCCCCAAGATTCCCCAAATCACTCGTATAAAATCAGAATAACAAAAGTGTCCCATCTATAAACATCCTATTAGTCTACTACACAGCGTCACTTGCCTCTTCTTAGAGAAAACACTGGTCTTAAGCAATCAGGCTGTTTTGTATTTTCAGTACACAATGCACATGTAAAAAAAAAAAGTGGCTTTTTTTAATTCTCCTTATTTGATGCTGTCCGGCAGTGTGGTTTCCCCCCTGGGGTTGTGAACATCTTGCCAGGTTTTGGGCCTACCGCTGGAGCAGCCATATCCAGTCATATGGACATTGACAAGGTGGCCTTCACCGGGTCCACAGAAGTAAGTTCTCTTTTTAAAAAGTATACTACCAAGACAAATATTCACAGTCCAGGTTTTTTTGGTTACTAGCGTTAGTATAAAGAACTTCTGGATGCAGTATCTTGGGGTTAGGATTAACTGGAGTTACAGTTAATAATGAGATAATTGGCAAGGAACAGATAGCAGATGAATGGATTTGGTTTCCAGGGGCTTAAGTTGAAAAGAGTCACTTGTTCTAAGTCAGATATTACATTATACCTAATACAATCAAAATATAACTTTAAATGTGTTAAGGACTTTATAACTTTTGACAGGGAGTTGTAATTATTTCACAGTATCATCTTTTTTACTATTCGTTTTGAATGAAAATCTAATACGGTACTGTAGTACTTTCCTACATGTAAAAAGGAAACCTTTATTCAGGTTGGAAAATTAATCAAAGAAGCAGCTGCTAGAAGCAACCTGAAAAGAGTGACTCTGGAGCTCGGAGGGAAAAACCCCTGCATTGTCCTAGCCGACGCAGACTGTAAGTAATACTATATATGGTTTAATTCCTCTTACACCCTTTCCAAGGAAGTTGGCAGACAACTTCCATAAAACAAAGTGAGAATATCAGAATATCCATTTCAAGTGCAAAGATAGGATCTAAGCTCAAGGAAGCCCCGAAATGTAAACATATAGCAAGTTACTTGAACTGTACATGTACAGATCTGTAAAGCCTTCAGTGGCATGGGGGCACAGCAGGTAGCGCTAGTGTCTCAAAACCAGCGGGTTTTGTGTTAGTATGAGGATTCCAACATGGGTCAGGCTATAAGGAGTTTTCATGTTTTCCCTGTGTTCATGTGGATTTCCTCCAGGTGCTCAGGTTTCCTCCCACAGTACGAAGACATGCGTTTTAGGTGAAACAGTGACTCCTTACAGACTATATTGTGTGTGTGAGACTGACCGTGTGTGCGATCGCCCTGTGTTGGACTGGTGTGCCGTCTCAGGTGTGCCCTGTGTGGAGGGAACAACTACTTCACAGCCTAGGTTTCTGGGATAAGCTCTGGATTACCCCTACCCTAGAGTCAGAGAAAAGTTACTGATAATGGATGGATGTTAGGGTAACAGTAAACATACTGTATATTCGAGGCCTAGAGCTCATAGTTGTGCTCTTCAGGGCTACACGTCGTCAGTTAGTCAGGGTGGCCTTCAGTAACTGTGTCTCAGAACTGCGCCGTGGGGCAGCGTGTTCTTTCCGTGCCAATCTGCTTCCCTTGCTCACAGTGCAGCTGGCCGTGGAGGAGGTCCAGCGAGGTGCTTTCTTCAACCAGGGCCAGTGCTGCACAGCGGCCGCGCGGGTCTTCGTGGAAGAGCCGGTGTATGAGGAGTTCGTGCGCCGCAGCGTCGAGAGCGCCAAGAAGGTGGCAGTGGGGGACCCCATGGACCCGCGGATGTCGCACGGACCCCAGGTGACTTCTTCAAGTCTCCCTTCGGAACCACTATCAAAGCATATTGAGCCTTACTAAAAACAGGTATCGAATCGCTCGCAGTATTTATAGAGGGAAAAAGTTGCGAAGAGTACAGTTACAACAAACAAGCCTTTTCATGTTGGAAACAGATATGAGATCGACACGAAGCAGCCGGGGCAGCGATGGCAGACAGCTACATACACACTCCGTCTGCTGTGTCTTGGCAGAGCTTCCCAAGAGCCCTTCTGCAGCCTCAGACTGACACGGTCACTCGTTTATTAGAGCATTTAAAATATGTCACTCCGCAGCAGCAGTGTCATAGCCCGCTGACCATCCATGGCACACACTTCACTAGCCATGCATTTCTCACCCTTTGTTCAAGCTTCTTTAATACAGGACATCAAGCTCCATCCAGATTAATTGGCAGTGATGTAGAAGGCATTGTCCCCTTGTTTTTCACGGGGTCCATTTGTGCTTTTGAAAACGTATTCAGGCTCTCGAAGCCGGAAACACTGCGTGCAAGTAAAATGCAGGAGTGAAATGTTAATGTTATTAGAACCACGTTGGCAGTGCAAACCCACAGAGTCCCGGCGCTTCTTTCGAGAAGACGTGATGTTGCCTTCGTGTGACAGATTGACCAGAGGCAGGTCGATAAGATCCTGGACCTGATCGAGGCCGGCAAGCGAGAGGGAGCCAAGCTCGAGTGCGGAGGCTGCGCCGTGGAAGACAGAGGACTCTTCGTTCAGCCCACTGTGTTCTCGGGCGTCAGAGACCACATGCGCATTGCCACCGAGGAGGTACCTACTGCATCATCCTCAACACACAGGATGTGTAATAGTTCTTGGGACTTTCAGTGTCGGACGTACAGCTGAGGATTTGCTTAGTAAAAGGGTATAAGAGCGCCATCCCCTGGACATGTGTTCGAACTACTTCTTTAGGCGAAACAAAGCAAACGCTGCAACAAATCAAGAGGTCCAAGCGAAGCAACATCCTTTTAGTTTACAATAACTTCACAAGCTTTTTGTGAGATGCTGAAAAAAAATCTGCTGCTGAAATTATGTTAAACACAAACTAGGAAAAAATAGATAAGGACAAGTTTTAACTCATGGTAGGTAACTCTTCATGGAAACAACAGTACCATGATTATGAAGGCATACTGCCAGTTTGAGGTAGAAGTCATAATGAGGCTCCCAGACGATCATAATTTACTCTAAATTACTTTGGTTCAAAATACATAGTATGTAAAACATAGGTGCTATGTAGGCAATGAGTTTGTGATTACAAAATTACAGCATGATTAAGGGTAAAAAAGGGTCACTCATATTACAAATTTATTTTTATATGATCAGGAAACTTGTGCATGTCAGTGCCTATATATAAAAGATATTGTAGTTATACTTTAGAGAAACAGCTTCAGGGAGATCACACAAGATGTGTTAGAAATGCTACCCTTGATGCATTAACCTACTTTATCACTCCTGTTTTACACAGAAACCACATAATAACACTGTGTGGCATTTGTGCCGTTTTATTTCTCACTAAGGGAAACAGTTTGTTTTCCATTTAAGTTCTTTATAAATATAGACTTACATTACGATTGGCATACATCAAATAGACCCCAACCGTAACTTTGCTCTATGTGGTTATAAATGTCTGCATCCTTTCGGCCTGTATCTTGCAGATCTTCGGACCAGTGCAGTGCATATTCTCATTTAAGAGCCAGGAGGAGGCAATAGACAGAGCCAACAGAACGCAATACGGCCTGGCTGCAGCTGTGTTCACACGCGACATGGACCGGGCCCTGAGCATTTCGTCCGCCCTGCAGGCTGGCACTGTGTGGTTGGTTACTCCACCCGTCTGCACCACCTGAGTCATGCCTCCAACTGCAATGCCAACAGTTTGTCTTACATTATATTTTTGCAAAAGGCCTTTTCGTCAAATATACTCAATGAATGGAATCATTTAATACGCATCTTTGCGGATGAGGACTCCAAGCTCAGGGAGCCTTAGTTACTAGCAAAAAAAAAAACATGGTCTTGCACAAATTGAGCTCAAAAACATGAAAGTGATGCATGTACTGTACATCAAGTAAGTTTTCTTCTTCTGTTTTGATGGTCTGTCAGCAATATGCCCTTATGGTCCAGCTGTCAGGGGCTGTTATATGGTGATAAACCAGGTCTAGGTCAAGCGTTACAGCCTGATAATCAGTCTGGGATTTGTTACATGGGGTGTTATACGTAGGGTGTGCTATGTAGGTTGTTACCTGGAATGAGGAATGTACAGCGCTATCTGCGGGTGTTACGCAGTATGCTAGTTGGTAAATGTGATGTAGAATTTTATGTGGCACGTGTCATTAAGTGTAATGCACTGGGTATGTTTTCGGGTGACCTGTTCCTCTCTCGCTTCTTCCTCCAGGGTGAACTGCTACAACGCTCTTCACGTTCAAGCTCCATTTGGCGGCTACAAAATGTCAGGAAACGGAAGAGAACTGTAAGGTTACTTGAGCTGCCTAGTTTCCAAATCAATCAACCTCTGAAAATAAGTTCACTTTTGTCATGTTAACAACTTTACTTTTGTAATATTTTGTGCATGCTGACATTACCTAACCCTCAAGTACTAAAATTCACGCTTCCCGTAGTGGATAGGAAATTAACACTTATATTTCACGTAAAAATATTCACACGGTTACACAGTAACATGAATCATTTCGGAGAATCTCAGAAAACTGCTGTTTTGGACGTGCATCATGTAGTTAAGTGTTGTGTGCTAAAATTTGGATTTGAGAGCAGATCACTGCTTAACAAATGTTTTTTGATTTCCCAGCGGAGAGTACGCCTTGGCGGAGTACTCTGAAGTGAAAGCAGTTACCATCAGGCTCACAGAGAAACCCTGAAAGGGGAACAAGGCACTTCTGCGGATGCCAGCTCTGATATGGGAGGACGAGGACAGTCTGCTGAATAGGCAGTCACGCATCTCCATCTCCGCTCCACTCGCTCTTGCACTGGGTGCCACCCGAGAGACAGCTGGAAAAGAATGGAGATTTGCTCTTGGCACAACTGACAGTCCAAAAAAAAAAAGACTGCTCTGATGAAAATTCAATTTAAAAAAATAAAATAAAATACATTTGCTGTTCTTCAGACAACACAAAACATGGAAACATGGCAGGTGTTTCAGCTCTGTTGAGGCCGCCATGAATTAATTGTTTTCTCTTCAAAGATGCTAAGGTGCTTCGGGACATTCGCAGAGAAATAGTTTCCATGCACTTGCCAAAACAGGCACCTCACTGAGTTCCTAAAATATGAAACCATGCTTATTTTCCTGTATCATACAGCTTCCTTTCATTGATAAAGTATTTTAGCTTCTTGGATGAGCTGTATAGGTCCTGTACAACCGGTGTATAAAACCTTCGTTGCTTTACTGTATGACAGTTCTTCCTTTCACTGAAGTAATATACAGCTTTTCTGGATGAGTTGTACATGTCTTCTGAGGTTAGAAACATAATGCCCTGTGTCCTCATCATTAATATTATTAATAATAATATAAAGCATTATAATTTGGGGCATTCTTTTCTTGGCATTTATATAATAATCAATAGAATTAATCGTATGACCCAGACATTGTTATATTTAAATATACAAGTATTTGTCTTTAAGGTTACATCTGAGACTGCTTAATGTGCGTGAAACATGATGGAATTCAGTTTCTCTGCAAAACAATTTTGGAGTTTTTTTTAAGCTTTACACCACCACCACCACCACCACAAAAATGCACCTATTAAATAAGTGCATTTAGTCTTCAAATTTCTTGAATGAATTGCTGTTGTAATAAAATATGGAAGTTTGTGAATTAGTATTTCAGATGTTTTATAACCATTTTTAGGTTTTGTATGTGTGAAATTGTTTAAGATTATCACTGCTCATCTCTTGATGAGCTATTTAATAATATGTTTTAAAATATTTTTAAGTTTGAATCTGTCAATATCGCTTATAGAGACTATAAAATAGTTTGCAAGAAAATGTCTAATTTAAAAAAGAAACTAAAAAATTCATTGGCAGCACAGTTTGTTTATGCAAATTTCAAAAAGTTACCTAGAAATATATGAGCATTACCTATAACAGGCAACCTGTCCTGTAAATTGCAGGTAACATTTCAGAGATAGACACCAACATTTTGTATGAATATTTAAATATAAACTCTCAATAAAAGTTATGAAACATCTCTTTCATTTTTCAGGAACAAATGAGCTTTTCAAATTGCACACACACACACACACACACACACAATGCGTGCAACCGCTTGTCTCAAGAGAACCAGAGCTTAACCCAGCAACACACCCAGACAGGATGCAGGTCCACCGTAAGGCACACCAAGCAGGACTCGAACCCCAGACCCACCACAGAGTGGGCCCCAGCCAAACCCGCTACACCAACATACCCCCTTTCAAATTGAAATTCTTGGTGAATAAATTTTAAATAAAAGATTTCCAACTTGCTATTCTGCATGAACACTTCATAATTTCAGTGGAATTGAATTGAGTTTAATTTTTCTTATTAGATTATATGTACTGTATATGAAATTAAGCAGGATTCAAGCATATCCATTGTCATGCTCTTACTAAACACACTATTTGCATGTTTGTCCATTTAAAAGCAACTACAAAGGCTTTTTATCTGAGTTTCACTATTTTATAAAATTTTCACCACTGTCACAGAAAGACTGAAGCATATATAAGATAGAAATTACAAGCACGTTATAAAATCACACACACACACACACACACACACACCTGAAACCACTTGTCCCATACAGGGTTGTGGGGAGCCAGACCCTAACCTGGCAATACAAGGGCAAAGGGCTGGAGGGGGAGAGGACACACCCAGGACGGGACACCAGTCCATCACAAGGCACCTCAAGCGGGACTCGAACCCCAGACCCGCTAGAGGGCAGGACCCGGTCCAACCCACTGCCCCACCGCACCCCCCTACGTCATACAATCTTGCTCGTTTATTTATGTATTGCTTTACCTATAGAATTCTATAGAATGTACAAGAAAATGGAAAAAAAAACTGATTAATTATAGACAGAGGTCAGCCAATCCTGAAAAGTTCTTTTAATCATGGAAGCAAAGTCATACTTTTGTTTTTTACACTTTCTACCAAAGAAGAAAAAATACAAAACCTTAAGTCCGTTAAACTTTTTTTTTTTTAATTTAGTGAAAACTAGAGAAAAAAATAAATGTAAAAAGATCCACTTACTCCATGAGGTGTTAGAAAATTTCAAATTTTGTATAATTTCAATTGTAGCACTCTGCTGACAGCAGAAAGAAAAAAATAAATGTAGGCCTATTAAATGTCATGAGTTTTTTGCTTGCTTTATCATGGAAATGACAAAGATGCAAAACAGCTGCAAGAGGACGAGCTCTACATGGACATATGCAAGCACGATCTCGAAAATTACAAAAAAGTCTGGTTAACACAAACAACATGGAAACAAAAAAAAAAATGTAGTTAAGCTCAAAACTGTGTTTCCTCCCATTCTGCCACTTAGAAGACACAACACGTTTATGTTTGCCATCCATTTACTAATTTACTCCTCCGCTCCGTTCTGTCAAAGCTCAAAGTTTAAAACTAGGGGTAAGTGGTCATATACTACTGCAAGTTCTGCATCTCTGTATAAAGAGCGATCGGAAATAGTGAACATTAAATTTTCCTAGTGTGTATAAGCGGCATCTCGTCGCAATTCACTTCCCTCATTTTGCGCGACAACTGCGCACACTGAGCACAAGTCAGTACTGCGCGGAGGCGCTGCTTCCCCACGGCCTTCAATTAGCTCATCCACATGACATGCAGAGCAGTCTGGTGCATTTGCTGCGCAACTACGATTAATTTACAGCACAGTACTGTAAATTTACTAAGAAAATATCGTTCAAGTTATTTCAGTGTTACGTAAAGAAGACTATATAATTTAACAGCACCGCAAAAATTATGTAATTATAAAATCTGCGCGCAAAATGCAAAAAAAAAAAAAAAAAAAAAAAAAAAAACTTACTGCAGACGTAACTTTCGGACTGAAAATCAGTTGAATGAATCACGATTTATATATTACACCTAACAACAGACATGTATGAACTGTAACGTAGATTAAAAAACGGTGTGGCGATGTAAATTGAGAATACGAAATGGTAAAATTTACGGAAGTTTACGGAGGTGTCAGACGCCGGTATGAGCGCGGCTGTGCAGACGCACTGAACTGAACTGAACTGACCTGTACTGTACTGTACTGTAAATGAACTGCATTGCGCTCCGCAGCTGAAAGCGGACGGGAGCTCGCGGAGTTTTTCAAGGATTGAGGAAGTGAGCGTTTGTCCGCTTCTGTCTGCGCTGCGCAGCGCAGCTACAACAACCCGTCCCGAGCGCGCCGAGCAGTTCGGCAAGCGCCGTCTTTCAGTCTTTTTTGTCTTTCTTTTCCTCTCTTCGCTACTGGGATATAGACTGAAACACGGCTTTAACGCAGAAAAACATGAAGTAAGTAGAAAATATATGACTCGGTGTAAAGAAATGGGGGGGGGGGCTTCTCTTCCAGTGCACGCAACTACTACTTTTTCGTGTCACTCACTTACTGACTGTGTGTTTTATATATTATATGCTCCTGAGTATACGTTAAACGACAGTTTCCTTCTACAACTTAGGAGCTTAAGTTGTGGGAAGAGTTCGGTCACTATACTTTAATTCGTTCTCGGTGTGTGTGTCGGAGAGAATCAGAGCTCGTCAGTTAGGTGGCGTGTGATGGGGGGGGGGGGGGGGGGGGGGATTGAAACAGATTGATTCGAACTAACCGGGTTCCACTTAGTCTTAATAATCACACTGAGTGACATTAGTTTCACTACCTCGCAAACTGTTAAGGATTTCTTGTAGCGCAGAGTGTGTCTGCAGCAGCGTTTGTCTCCTGAGACATTTGATTTGCGCAGTCAGTGTGTCCTGAGCAGTGGCGCTGCCCTTCGCAGAGAGAGGAGGTAGGCAGACAGCGCGCGAGCACAAACAAACAAACAAACAGAAACAAACAAACAAACAAACAAACAAACAAAGAGGGAGCCTACAGCAAGAAACTTGAAGGCAGTGCTCTGTGTTGGCAGTGTGTTTATTTATAGGGGTGTGGTTTACGCATTCCATAGTATTTTGCAGACTTGTTCGCTGAACTCAAGTTAAAGTTGGTTCTGTGTGCAGTCAGACCTGGTGTGTACACAGAACTGATGATTGCACAAATTTTGTGCGGTCATACATTTAAATTAGGATAAATGTAAATTTGTGGGATTTTTTTTTTTCCCCCCCAGGTTCATGTGTGGCTGATGTGCTACTGTCCTTCTGCGGGGGCTCTGCTGGATCAACACCCGATGCATTGGTCCTGCCCTTTGGGCCAAGTGGACGGAGGATGTACTGGTCAGTTGGCATCTCAGACAGAGCCATGGAGGAACAAAACGGGGATGAAAATGACCCTGGATCGTTGGCAGATGGCCCATGTTTGGACAGCCAGTATTCAGGTGACCATCTCATTGTGTTTCAGACATAAGATATTTGTATTATTGCTGATCAAGCAGAATCATCACTGTACTCCACTTGGTATTTATCATGAGCCTAATGTCAGAATGTGATGCTGATTCCCACAGTGAGCAGTTAAAATTAAATGATCACATTTAAACTTTAAGTACTAAAATAGCTTTTCATTTAAATTGCATTTAGCACTACCTTAGAAAACCACAATTATTACGTACAGATTTAACAAGGTTTGCTTGAAGTCGTGCTGAAATGTCGTGTAGTGTGGATGAAAGAATCTGTCACATCTTAATTTTTTTCCGAATGCAGATTTGGTGTGTTTTTAAATGCTCCCGGTGATTAAGATGTTTGTTTGTTTTGTTGGAATACTCCATAGTGTGCCAAGCTATATTTAAGAAATTACATATGTTTTATGACATGTCTTATAATCATGTATGTTCAGAAAACAGGTTCTTTACAATGTTTGCTTATTACTGATGGAAAAACAGAAGAATCAGTTAATGAGCAGGTCAAAAAACTGGTCTGGAATTTTGTGTTTTTCGGTAATCTCCGAATTGACTGCTTGACAAGATCAGTAGTTCCGCGTTATAATTTAAGTTGAATCATAGTGTTGAGGACAGTGTGCAGCATAGAGTTAACAGATTTCCGATGGTATTGGACTTTTTCAAGTCTCTTGCTGCTTCTTGGAAGTTAAATCAGTCTCTGTGAACATGTCCAGGAAGCAACTATTGACTTAAAATAGAAGCAAGAACTGAAACCTTTTGGATGTTGAAGTGTAAACTGGTGTGCTGTGACGTCCTGGTCTCATTGGGTGCGTCTCAAAAAATTCTATATCTGTGAGCTGAGCTAAGTATTGTGGGTGTTTGCCCAACAGTGTACGATAAGAAATCCAATTAAACTGAAAAAGAGGTTAGGTCAGTTTCTATCATTCCTTTAAAAATTTGATTGTACTGTTTGGCAGGGGTGTCCAGTGTACAGCTCAGTGGCTGCCTGTGGCACCCAGTTTCAAGTAATGCAGCCTGCAAGAGCATTTGTAATATTTTTAATACCTATCATAAACTTGCATTGAATTGTGAAGCACATATAGCTGGAATGATACAAGGAAGTTGTGCATAAATTCTATTGAATTATATAGTAATGCAGTTATATTCAGACACACTTGAACACACACTACCTTTTTTTTTTTTTAAATTTACATATTTAGCATTAGTATGTCAGTAACTTATTTTTACACATGCAGCCTTCATACCCGTTTCCTATTTTTATTGTGGCCCTGGGCCAAAAAAGTTGGACGTCTCTGCTTTATCACGTAGTGGTTCTTATGCATATATTCTGTATGTATAATGAGCCAGCAGGTGGTGTAGTAGTTCCTGCTCTTGCCTTGCCATCAAAAAGTCCCTGATTTGAATATGACTGCTGCTGTAGTACTTTTGATCAAGGTGCTTAAACTGAATTCACACTCAGAACACCCTGCAGAAGTGAGAGGCAAAACATCAATTAGTATACAAAGTTTACATTGTTAGTCACCTCTGGTTGAAATTTGTTTAGCATCATATCATTCCTTGGACAAAGGCATCAGTGAAATAAAGGTTAAAAATAATATGTTGCATCCCATCCAGATTATACATGATTCTTACTCTGTGCTTGCAAGATAGGTTGCAGGTCACCATGATCCGTATTGTAATTTTGGCATAAGAGTGCCATATTCCGTCTGTCCAGCAAGGAATGACAGGCCCTTATCAGTTCAGCTGAAAGTTTACACACACGCTGTCTGAAACCGCTTGTTCCGAGCGAGGTCGCGGCGAACTAGAGTCTAACCAGGCAACGCAGGGTGCAAGGCTGGAGGGAAGGGGGATGCACCCGGGGATGCCAGTCTGTCGCGAGGCGCCTCAAGCAGGACTCGAACCTCAGACCCACCAGAGAGCAGGACTCGGCCAAACCCGCTGCGCTACCGCACCCCCCAATGAAAGTTTTATCCTTTATTAAACTTGCTTCATATTTTAAAACACTGAACAATAACAGCAGCCTTGTAAAACAGTAGATGCCTGCAATGTGGATCTTCTATAGTAAGGTCCTGCCAACAGTGGAATTCAGACGTATGTGGTAGTGTATGGATTTCTTTATAGCATGGTCACACTGGTGGTAGTTGTGCAGTGTGTAAGCGCTCTGTTCATCAGGGAGTGGGGGGAGGCACATAAAGAGGCAACTGTGCTAATCTTTTAGAATGGCGCTTAAGCCATCTGGCACAGCACAAGTAAAATCAAACTGTGAGGTCACCCTCAGGCGACGACATCTTTTCCCTGCTCTGATACTCCAGCGAGCGCTGGGGAGGATTGGATTACGGCACAGTGGGCAGCAGGAAGGGAGAAGCCAGCCTTACTGCAGGAACCAGAGAAGAGCTTGTCTTCTAAACAAAGGGCTGCTCCACCCCTCTCACTGATTTGCTCTGATCACACAGCAGGTCCTTGCAAGATGGCACCAAGGGCAGCATAGAGTGAATGAGCCTCTTGTACGCTCTTTGGTTCACTGGGAAAATAATGCGGTGGCAACGAGTACCGAACGGAGCACTAGAGGCAGAGGAAAGACTCTAGGGTTATGCATGTAGTATGACAAGTATGACTACAGTTCAGTTTTGTCTCATGATAAGGTAAGACACTGCTCATGTGCATCTTTATTAGCGAGAGCTGTGTAGTGATGTATTGGCGATTTGGTTCATCTGCATGGAAGTCCTGCCAGAGAGTTCTTGTCTTCTGTGCCGTTTATACAAGACACTGAAACAAAGTGTCTGGAAGATATATATACTACGGACTGATTAACTGCACATCTTTTTCTAACGCAAGTGTTTAAATGTGCATTTGGAGTATTCATTACAGACACCTTTTAGTTGTAAACATTCAGCCGGAGACAGGAAGAGGTTATGTTTTTTGACCTCTTTAGGCTTGTCTTTTCTTTTTTTTTTTTTTTAAAAAAAATACTACCTACCTTGTAGCCTTAGTATTATTTCAAACACAAGTGTAACTAAGTTTGATGATGAGCGAGAAGTCCTCCCTCCAAAGTTCATGGAACTCTTAAATCAAATTGTCCCTCCTGTATTTGTGTAACTCCATTCAGCACTGTTGCTTGTAATATTTTTTTTTGACAAATATGCACTATTGCTTTCAATTAGTAAAAAAAAAAAAAACTGCTTGTTTCTTTTTGCACTGTTATTTTTGGATATTTTCATTGACACCAACTTGCATAGCTTGCATTTCACAGCAGTTAAAGCTTTGAAATAATACAACTTTGGGTACTTTGCTCAAGGAGTTTTAGCAGAAATACAATACAGCATATGAACAGTTCTACTTCAGGTAGTAGAATATGAAATCTTCTGGTCTTGTTCTTGAACATGTACATTGCTGTTCAGATCTGTGCAGGATCTTCTTTATCTCCAGAATGTGATGATGAAACTAAACTGAACTGCAGTCATTGTTATGCTTGATTTAATTTTCACCTTATAGTGATTTAAATATTTTTTTTCCCCTTTTCTTTTCTACTGCACTTCAGAGACCTGAAAAGATTGCACATTCTTGCAGAATGGGTAACACAGTTTAACTGCAAGGTCTTGTTCAGTTCATTTCAAAGAAAACGGACACTGCGTTGTTGATCTTTGCTCTAAGTGCAAGCATTCACATTATCGATGATGAGAGATATATGTATTCTCATAGCATAATTTAGTTTGTAATAACAAATGGTAAAAGGACACCAGCTGTCCAGTTGCTCCACTGGTGAATACTGTTAACTGAGAATGACCAGTACATCTCAAATGCTATTCTAACAGTTAGCAACTGCCAAAATTTACCGCCTGTATTTATTTTAAACTGTTAAAACATTAAATAAACTGTTAAAACGATGCATAACTGTTAAAACATTCTTTGTACCTCCTGCACAGGAGCTGTTTGAGACGTAAATGTTATCAGAATTAATACGGTTGCTTCTTGAATTGTCAAAACATTATGGCTACATACATATTCTAATTATTTGACCTTTGCCTTTACCAAATTTAGTAAACTACATTATCAAATGACTGATCTTGCTGAACTTAATCATGGAGTGTCAAGTGCCATGTGGTCTAGTCAGTTACCGAATATTTGTACATTTCAAAATTAAAGGGGACACTTTTTTATGGTATATTAATCTTGTTGTCTAGCCATCAACAAAAAGTCAGTATCATTATAATGGATATCTGCCATTACTTTGTGGGTAATATTGCATTTATATTATGGGTAAAACCATCACCTGCCACTTATTTTTTTTAGTCTCTTGGCTACCTGGTTAGTCAGCTCATGTATTCAGCTTATTGTTTAGCTGGTTATGAAGTTAGTATATTTTGAATATTTTACAGTTTTTCACAACAGGTAATGTAAACTGTAGGGCTGTAACCTTTTGGACAAATCTTCACTCATGCTGTAGCACCCTTGTTTACAATACTTACCCTGAATTGATTCGATAAAATGCCGTGCTGTGTAAATGGGTGCACAATAGTAAATGTCTTGTTACAAACCTAGTAACCTACCTTGGGTTTTTTTTTTTTTTTTTTTTTGATGTTACAATGGGTATATTTAGAGAAAGAGGACATAACTGCTTAATGGCCATGTGGGGCATTTATTAACCGGACCTCTCCCCGACTAAGTGGTAGACTGGCATTTGGCACTTGAAAGATTGGGAACTTTGACCTAGCATGGCACTGCAGCTGTATGCTGAGCTTTAGTTTGCCCTTCAGGGTCTGTGGCCTAGCTCAGCAACATAAAGGCTGCAACAATATATTGATGCAGACCCTCCCGGTCTAATGGTTACAGTCCCTTGTGCTTTCTCCGATCGCTTGTCTGACTCAGATGCTTAATTATTTACATTGGCCCTGATATTACACCACAAGGCGCTGGGAATAGCAATGAGCAATTCTCCTCCCAATGAGTCCTCATTCTCTCCAATACATTAGACTTGCCTGGTTGCGGAGAAGGTGTTCCTGCCAGCAGGACTTTTGATTGATGAATCCATTCTCCTTTACAAAAGGGGACGATCAAATGGCACATTATGAAGCCTTCAGGATAAGGCCGTTTTGGAGAAGGGTGACCTCGAAACACCTTAGAAGTAAAAATTCATTTACATTTGTCATTGTAAAGTTGACCCCAATTTTGTTTGAAAAGCCCTGACAACATGCAGACAATGCTTCCTTCCACCAGCATAAACTTTTAAGGTCGTTATTTACCCATTTATACAGCTGGGTAACTTTACTGGAGCAATTTGGGGTAAGTACCTTGCTTACAGGTACTACAGCCAGATGTGGGGATCAAAAGGCAGTAGCTCTAACCACTATGCTACCAGCTGTCCCCAGGTTATAAGGTTTCATTTATCGAACATACAACATTCACTGCAGGTGCAGGTTTGTCAGTGATGATCTGCATAACTATATGTTGTCTTGTTGACTTTGTGTCCATCCCCAGTGCTGCTGTAGACTGTGATATCAGCATTGTCATTGTGTAACAGTTTATCTTTTGTTCACCATCCTTGCCAATTGTTCTTGAAAGATACTTGTGTATCCCCTGTGCCAGCATTGTCTTCTGTGATTTTGAACAGATTTTTCTTAAATTTACTGTTCATCTATACGTTGTCACTTGTCAAATGCACTTGTTTAGCACTATGCTTCCGCATTTCTCTAGGTACCGTTGCGCCATTAGCCTGCAGCTCTGCTGATTTGATCAGCAGATGTATTTATGTCTACTTATCCCCTCCCTGTGCGAGAGGTACATTGGCAAGTGGCTGTGGCAACCAGGGTTGGAGGAAAAGGGAGCTATCCCCTCCGCCTGGCCACATCCACGTTGCATACAGAGAGCCAACCCAGCAGGAGGCTTCCAGGCATTCTCTCTAACCATGACCTATTTTCCAAGCGTCTCTGGGTACAGGCCTTTGCTTAGTGCAGGTTGCTGTATGGCAGTTCAGTTTTACTCCAAGAGTAGGTTTGGGGGGGGGGCGGGGGTTTTCTCTTCTCATACTCTCCTCCGTCACAGGCACTGCGGGGATGGGAGGCAAGCAGTCCGTCCTCAGCCAGTCGCCCACCCTGGAAAACATCCGGGCTGCTTACAGCGGTGGGGACAGTGAGAAGGCCCAGGAGCTGATTAGGATTTCCTGCGAGGACACCGGTGGCGGCCGGCCTGAGAGGGTGAGTGAGCGCATCCGATTCTAACTCGCTGTGCTCCGTGGGATTACTGTGGCTCGTCAGAAACAGTGCTGTCACATCTTATTGCTACCTCAAGATGGTTTTCAGTGGAATTTATAGTATACCTTATACTATGATAAATTCACATTTCTACTTTTTTTTTTTTTCTCTTTTCCGTGAGTCATCACAGCATGTACTATATAATCCCACCATTTTGTTGTGAGGGATAGACTGGGTGCTTTGGAATGCACGGCTAGCATTAATTGGCAGCGATTTCACCAGGCGCATAGTCAGCGGAGGATGTGGCCCAGTTCCGAAATTGTAGTGGTGCTTGGCTCTGAGGGGAAATGATTTAAAGCAGAGGATGTCAGCCTGTAAGAGAGGTTTGTAAGGAGGACACCCTTGCCAACATTTACAACACGGTGGCATCTCCAAACGACTGTGCTTACACCACTGCCTCTTACCGCAACATGTATCTCACAGTATGACCAGCAGACAGCAGTGCTTCTTTTCAAGTTTTTCAATGTTTTATGGAATTTTAATATTTAAGTGCTGGAACGTACTTAATATATTGCTGAAGGGTGTAGAGGGAGCTTTGATCTCAAGCTGTTTTTCTCTTGAAAATAAACATCACAGATGACAGTTGCGATATGTTTACTACGTCGGGTTTGCTGTTACAGCAGTAAGGAGGACTGGGGATTTTGTGCATGTGGACCGGTGCCGTCGCTTTTGTGTCTCATCCATGGTTGGTATCGGAAGATGTCGTGTACATATTGCGCTGTGGTCTGGGACTGTTTCAGCACAGGGTGTTTCTGAAAGACTCCTATTGCTACTGTAATACACAGTGACAGATGTTGAAGTCTCAAACACTGCTCTGGATTGTCTTCAGACTGAAGGGGCTTCAGACAGGATCACACAGATGTTGGGCTGTTAACGTTCCTATCGGCCACCAGCAGCGGTGTCCCCCCCGCTTCATATCGGAAGTGAAATGACTGAGCCACAACATTTTGCACTCGTGAATGTGTACGTATCAGTGGAGAAAATGTGTACCGTGCCCCAGAATTCAACTCATAGATGGCCCTGCTAATTTAAGTTTCACTTGCACTCTGTCCACTCTTAGGCCAGAAGCTATTGTGTGGTTGGAATATGTTACCCATAACCCATTTGTCATTTTTTTTTTTTTTTTTTTTTGTGTAATTTCATTTGTAATGATTCCTACTGGATGCAGTGGAGACTTTTTAGTTTTTAATAAATGCACTGAATTTTATTTTCATATTCAGAAGTTTGGTACTTTAAATATATCTAGAAATGTTAAATGCTACCAAGTGTTTTTTCTGACTCCGAGTTCATAATTTGTAATGGTTTGGAGGTCAGAACTCTACCTACTTAGAAGATACACTGAAAGATAATTTTATCTGTCCAAGATGGCTGATAAGTGAGCTTCCCCCCCCCCCACATGAGACTTTAATTTGGCTTCATAAATGAAATAATTCTTAATTGGCAATAAATAGAAGTTACGCTGAGTAGGAAATAGTTTGGGAGGACAAAGGCCTTTCTCTGCAAAACACTGGAAGGTAATTAGTATGCACAAGCAAGCTGTGTATGTGTGACTGTGAGTGAGTGACATCAGTCATAACTTCTTCACCTGTTTAAGAAAAGGTCATCGTAATGTGTTTGAAGGAGGACTATTCTTAATGCTCCACAATTGTGTACTATCATGTAAGAGGCTAAAAAAAAGTGGAGCAAAGGGCAACATCATCTGGTGTTATGTCTGCCGTTGCATTAGGAACTGCTTTAAGGCAACGGTCGATTTTTGAAGGGATGCATTAGTCTCTCTGTCAGGCCTCAGGGACCACTGTAGAGGCATATGGTGGTTAGTGCGTACTACTGTTTGCACCTGCAGCATCATAGCAAAAAGGTACATCCAAAATAACTGTACAAGTTACTTTTCTCAGTTTCAGCATAATGAAATGGTTTACAACACTAGGGAGCAGCTCGGAGAAATATTATATTACTTTGACAGTTTAGTGTGCATAAAAATATTTGTTGGGATTGACTGGCCTTGCAATTATGAGTACCAGCAGTGCAGACTGAAAAATGACATGGAATAATCCTCTCGGCACAATATACTTAACCACTAAGAAATGTGGAAGTGATCCATGACATTTGCAGATCTGCGTGTGCCCCCACAGAGAATGGTGCAGTTGATGAATTATTTGCTTTGTTATAAACTTCCTCACGACCTGGGAGGGGTTTGGTTTTCATCTGCTTTGGAGACTTAATGTAAGAAATAAAAGTATTCCTGCCATGTGTAACTTGAGATTAGTTGGCTACATTGTTTAGTATGAATTAGATAAATTTAAACTTTTGGTGATCACTTTAAACGGGTGTCTTAATAGTTCAGCACAACTAAAGAAGGGTCTAGCTAGAGTGAAAACTAATGTAGCAGGTCTACATATTGCTTAAGAGTGTCTCAGAAACACAAGTCTATCCGTAGGTGTTAGGTCAAAGAGCATCTTTGCACCTAGCAGCCAGTGTTAAAGCAATGTGCAAGAGTGTTGCCTTTGCCTGTTCAAACTTGCTTGGACGCAGGACCATATAACTCTCTTTTCACTTTAATTTTGTTTGGAAATATCCAGGTTTTAGTGAGTTGAATCAAACTAAGGGGAAGAGTGTATGACCTGAAAGCACCTCTCAGATGTCTCTACTTGAGTTGATGCAGCAATGTGGTGTGTGGCTCAGACAAAATTTTCTTAAATTTTATTTGCTATTGAATTAAATATTGTTATGGTTCCTGCTATGACAACTGTCAGCTTCACTGTGTTCCAGCATGAACTGCTGTGCGAGGCCGCCAGGCACGGGGACACAGAAAGCGTGCAGTACCTGGTGGGGGAGGTCAAGGTGCCCATTCCCCGTGAGCCCAGTGAGGACAACCCTGCTATCCTGGCTGCTCATTTTGGACACTCAAAAGTGGTTAAAGTTCTGCTTGATGCCTTGCCAGGTGAGTGGAGATGACAGCTAGGAGTATACACAGGACCTGGTGGGATATTAACACAGTGTGAACTGAGCTAAGGTGTGACCCTTATCTGCGCTCAGTGTCCTATACCCAGAAGGACCTGCTGAACTGGATGCTGGCCATAGCGTGTGAGCAAGGCCACCTGGAAGTAGTGATGCTGCTGGTGCACAGTTACCAGGCTGACACGGAGGGCTGTGCTAGACGTGCAAGCGAGTTTGCCATCATCACTGACCTGCCGCTGTATGCAGCAGCTCGTGCAGGTAGGTCAGGCCTATGAAGGAGAAATAATGGACTTTTGGTGGGTGAGGGATGCCATGGAGAATATTATTCTGACCCTCCTTGTCCAGCAAAACTTATTTGGTACTTCATATGGTGCATGTAGGTAACATGCTCTTCCCTGTAGTTTAAATCAACTTGTACTGTATTTGTAACTTTAGATAAAACTGAGATTTTAAAAAAAAAAAAAAAAAAAAAAAAAAATTATGGAAGATTATAGGTTGAAAAAGACAGAACAGGAAATATTCACTTCCTTTTTGGAGGTCTTGCTCCAAGGAGTTTTACTTCCTACAGTTTGTACTGGTATGTTAGGGGCTTTTTCACACACTCAAGCTTCCTACATTGTTTCATTCCTAGGGAATGAAGATATTGCTTACTTTCTGCTCCAGAATGGGGCAGGGATCACCTCCTACACTCTAATGGACCACCCCGCCTTCATCAAACAGCTGCTGCGAAAAGATCTTGTGGAGCCAAGTGAGCCAGAGACAAATGGCGGAGTTGCTGATGTGAGTGTGATAGTTGACAGACGTCACTTATAATAGTTCCACTTGGTAATCCTTCTTCCTCTCTCTCTCTGTCTGGGTTTTGTACACTGTATGTTGAGCTTACTCTTAGTACCTTTAATGTGTCATGCTTCTTCTTTCTGCTATGTACTCATTAGCTTGAGCATGAAAGAGCTGTATGCAATGTATCAGTGTTTTACAATGAAGACTCATTGTGTATTGCATATATTCGCTCAGCAGATGCAGGTACATTTAAGCATGGTAGAATAAAACAGATCTCAATGCAATAACTAGATTCAGTAACATTCTGCAGCCTTGTTGAGTGTAGTGTGTGAAAGGAAGCCACCCTAAGCAGTGGAATAACTTATCAGGAAGTTCATCTTGTGGTCCATAGGGTTAATTTCTTCAGCCATGCAACAACTTGGTAATGGTTTTTATGCTGACTTGTAGCCCTTTCCTCTTCTGGTGGTAGTTTTACTGTAATATTTTAAAGTGTGTGTGTGTGTGTGTGTGTGTGTGTGTGTGTGTGTGTGTCTGTCTAATATTACATATATGAGAGAGAAAAGAGCTGTTTGAAGGACTGCATCCACTGGTGGCCGTTAATGTCTACCTGTGTACGCAGGCGCTTTCTGTACATTGGAATGGCCTCAAGCTGCCATGGCTAGAGCTGGATTGGTTCATGGACTTGTCATCCCGAATCACCCACTTGGACCTGTCCAACAACAGCCTGTCTGCCCTGCCCTCTGTGGTGCCCTGGGGACTCATCCATCTACATAGCCTGGATCTATCCAACAACCAGCTGAAGGAGCTTCCTGCCACCCAGTCCTCCCAAGAGATCATCTGTACCCGGTGGGCTGATCACACTTGTTCAGCACATGGGGCAGCAGTATTCTTCTTGATCAGCCATTTCTGTAATGTTCTCCATGGGAGTGCTGATGTTATTGTGATGGACAGTTTGTTCATTTATCACTTTTTGGCTTTGGTGATCTTTCCATTCTTAATGGTTAACTTTGAGCTTAGCCATGATAAGATGAAACATTGCTATCTGCCTCATTATTTTATGTCTCATCCTGAAGGTTGCGTGAAGTCAACCTTTCCCAGAATGAGCTGGCCAGCCTTCCTTCTGGACTGCTACACCTGACTAGGATCAAGAAGCTCATTGCAGCCAAGAACCAGCTAACATCTTTGTTTGATGTTTCACGTGGTACATTTTAGAACATTGGAAATGCACTTCATCTAGTTGCTGAGAGACTAATCAAGAAGCTGACTATAACATATTTGCTTCCTTGGAAATTGAGACCTCTGGTCTTCTATTGTCAATTTATGTTGAATATTGCCAGGGCTTCATCTCAATCAATGCAGAAGGAGTTTTTTTTTTTTTTTTAAAATTTAGTTTTCACTGCAACAGTGTTCTAATGGTGAGCCCCATCTGTTCTAGGAACTAACTGGATTGGGCTTCGCAAGCTGGAAGAATTGGATGTGTCTGACAACGCTCTCTCCTCCCTTCCATCTGCTGTCCTCCACTTCTTCAAGTCACTCAACAGTCTGAATGTGTGCAGGAACAAGCTGAAAGAGTTTCCTGAGCCCTGGGCCTGCCCCTTGGTATGTGTCCTTTCCCGCAAGGCCAGGAGGCTGTCTAGGAGTGTACACAGATATGCCACGAAGTAAACATTGACCAAAGCCTAGATTTGCCCTGCCCTTTTGACACACAGACTTTCCCTGCTTTAAAGACAATGCGCTCCTGAAAAACCTTTCATAAAGCAAACTCTCATTACTCAGACATAATTACCATTTGTTTGAATGGTTGAATGTCTTTAAGATGAATATCTTTTAGATTATGAAAATTTACATTCAGTCAGTTGTGTTCACATTTTTGACTGGTACTGTGCTTGTGTGTGGTATTCAGTATTTCTGTATTAATCCAAGAAAGAGAACAGTAAAAAACTAAAGTATGTGTGAAAACAATGGAAATGGAACTAATAGGGTATCTGAGGTCCTAGGATGTGCAATTTAATCTGGGTTTGATCCCTGCTTCGTCTATGGGAAGTTTTTCATTTTCTCCTCATGTTCGTGAGAGTTTCTTCGAAAGATGTGTGTTTCCAGTGGACAGGTGACTGTAAAATGCTGGTTGTGGTGTGGGTGTGTATGCGTGCGTACCCACGTGTTACATTGCAGTACCGTATAGATGGATCCAGATGTTTGCCAAGCTTGGCACTCAGACTACAAACGTTTCATCACCAGTCGAGGTGACGACATCAGTATAGATGGGTGATTTGACTTTTGAGTTTTGTGCAGTGTGTCTAACACTGTAAGTCTCCTTCAATAAAGGCATCAGATACAATGACAAGTGACTAGTAATTTTTGTGTGGCTGTGGAAGGAAAAAAGTCTGCTAAACAAATAAATGTAAATGACTCCACTGTTGGGAGGTGCACAAAATCCAGATTCGGTCTAATGAAGAAATTTTTTTTAAACCTCAAAGTTGGGTTTTTGACACAACTCCTTTTAAACTCATTCTCATCATTAAAATGGACATACCTCAGGAATGACTTTTGTGCGACACAATGTTTAGAATTTGCACTAGTGTGCACTATGAACTAGGGCGGCATGGTGGCACAGTGAGTGAGTAGCGCTGATGTCTCACAGTGCCTGGATGGTGTAAGAGGACATGGGTTCGATCCCTGCTCGGTCTGTGTGGAGTTCGTATGTTCTCCCCATGTCCGTATGGGTTTCCTCCAGGTGCTCCGGTTTTCTCCCAAAGACATGCTGTTCGGGTTCCCCCATAGTGTGTGTGTGTGTGTGTGTGTGTGTGTGTGTGTGTGTGTGTGTGTGTGTGTGTTCGTTCCGCTGATGTATGGATGAGTGACCCATTGTAAGTAGTGTATCTAACAGTGTAACGCACCTTGGTGCGTAAGGTGTGTGGGCTGATAACACTACATAGTATCTGTTATAAGTCGCTTTGAAGAAAAGCGTCTGCTAAATAAATAATTATGAATGTCGCTATCATTCAATTGTTCTACCCATTTAATTGATTTGTGGGGTGTTTTTTAAACTTGAGGTTAGGTATCATCATGAAGGCTGCTGCTGCAAAAAAAGTGTTTCAGTGAAGTTTGTCATGCCGCTGCAGCTTGCTGTCATTTTTGTCTCTAAAGAGCTAGTTTTAATGATTGACTGTTTCATTACACCTCTAGAAATATTGCAGATCTTCCTCCAATGTGATTGAAAGCCTTCCGGACACAATTTCTATGTTTTGGAAGACTCTCAAGGATGTTGACTTCTCAGAGAATGCCCTCAAGGAGCTGCCCTCACACATATTTGAGCTTCAGGTAAATGTGATCACCCAGGCACTAGAGGAATACTTGTCAGGACTTAGCTCAGTGTGGTGTATTGTGTGTTTTTTCGCCCTCCACGTGGTGGCAGTGTTGTATTAGTATTTGATCAAGCTCAAACTGGACATCAAAGATCTGATCAGGTATCTGGCCAATTTGGTATATTTCTACATGAATATAGGCTGACCAAGTTGATACTTACTACTCACATTGTTACATGGTTTAAATTGTGATAGTTTTATTGGTATTGTTTTCATTTTATGCTTGGTTGCATGTTAGCAATGGTCTTAGAGAAGGTAGTTTTTTGTTTAGGGGTGGCTGAAGTAGAACTGTAGATGTTGGGTAATGTCCTGTGACAAACAGCAGCTATCCCTGTGTCCTCACTACTTGTCCTTGATTATTCACACTACCCAGCTGACTGGCAAGGCTCAGTTTACTGAATTTAACAATTTGTTACCCCTGCAGGGCTTGATCTCCCTGAAGGTCTGTGGAAACCAGCTCTCCTCCCTGCCCTCACCCATTAAGTGGACATGCTCTCAGCTGAAGACCCTGGACCTGTCCAGGAACCAGCTGGGGAAGTAGGTCCTGCACAGTCAAATTTCCATACTGTTTATGTGCATAGTCTGTAATGTCTTGAACTTAACCATACATTTAAGAGTAACCTATTAGTTATCAGTGAATAATTACTGAAATCTTCTAATGTTTGCAGAAATGTAAATAAGGTTTGCAATATTAATGAAAGGTTGTTTCACTTTGTGTTAGGAATGAAGCAGTGACAAAAACCAGGAAGTTGGCCTTTTTTACAACGTGGCACAGGAGAGACCCAGACCCAGGTACAAAACTTCCACAATGTCTTGTCATTGAGAAAATACTTCCTGTTGAGTATATTAATACCAGCAAGATCCTCCGATTCACCCTCTCTTTGATCTGCCGAAGTAATTCTCATTTTTATCCCCTTTCGTTTGTCTGTGGCCTCTTTTTCAGTGTCTTCCATCGAATTTCCCACCATTCTGCGGGATTCTCTGGAAGTTCTCTATTTGAATGACAACCAGCTGGAATCTGTACCCCTATCAGTGTGCAGTCTGAGGAACCTCTCAGAGCTATATCTTTCCAAGTAAGTCCAGTAGATAGTCCTGCCCAAAATCGCTTTTTCCCCACCTGAGATTTTCTGGATGAGTGCTTTTGTATGTATTTTTCTTTTTAGAAGAAGCTACAAATATAATGGCTGAACATCAGAGCAATAAGTATCATGTTGGTGCTTGCTGTTGTTTAAGTCTCTCTAATAACAGATGTGGGCTGGTGGGTTCCATGTCACATCATGTTTCCGACTGCAGTCAAAGCATTTGAAGAGCATTTGAGTTTGGATTTACTTTGTAGGCTTTTGGTATTGAGTCATGATTTTGGGTTGGCTTTGAGGCTTCCACCTTATATGTTGCTCAGCATTTTGGAGGTTTTAGATTAATCAGTGTTGCTTTTGATGTCTGGGTTCCTGTGTAATTTTGTAATGCAGTAATCCTGGGATTCGGGAGCTTCCAGCAGAGCTGGGGCTGCTCTCCAACCTCTGGCAGCTTGATATAGATGGCCTAAACATCAGCAATGTCCCCTCTGAGGTCAGGAGTGAAGGTACTGTATACTGCAGAATTTTACTTGTTTTTGTAGGGCAGTGAACTCCAAACATTGGACTTGAGCTTCACTGAATATCCTATGAAAGGAAGATGTAGGATTTGATGTTCCCAGAAATGTCATAGCTCAGTTTTACACTCAAGACACTTGCACTGTAGTTGTTTTAAAATGTATGTTGTGGCAGCAGAATATAATTTGAGATCTTTCTTATATGGCAGAAAAGAAAGTGTGTGCAAACAGAATCTGAGAATGTAGCATCTTCTGCAATACATGTGCTCCTTCAGGTCCAGCAGCCGTGCTGGCTTACCTCCGGGCCCACCTGCGCAAGGCTGAGTGTTGCAAGCTGCTGAAGATGATCGTGGTGGGGCCACCACGGCAGGGCAAGAGCACCCTCCTGGAGGTGCTGCAGACAGGCCGAGTAGGCCAGTTCCTCACCACAGAGTGCAGTGTCAGGACATCATCCTGGGAGCTGGAACGGCCAAACGGGGTCAAAGGCAGTGTGAGACACATTTTTCTGGCCAGTGTCATTCACATAAGACTCATGAAGGATGACACCATGCGTTTAGCCTCCACGGGCATGGGGCACATTGCTAACATTTCAGATGAACATGTTGGATAAACACAGCTTGTCTAATGATCCTCCTAGCGTGGGACTTGATGTCAGTTCCCACCAAGTCCTGACTCATTTTCCTGTTTGACTAGGACCCAGGGAGACATTCAAACCCTCAGTTCAACTTAGTCAAAGAGCTCCATGACCTTTGCTACCCTGAAACACTATTGCACTGTTTTCCCATTTCAGTTAAAGTCACTGGCTCAAACTGAACTGGTTGAATATACTGTAACAAACAAGTAATTTCTTTCCTTGTTCTTGTTAGTTGCATGTTTGAACACCTAAGTGGAACAGTAAAATGATGAATGTAAAGTGGCTTTAGATTGGCTAGGAAATCCATGAATGACAGAGAGTGTCACATGGCGGTGCATTCTTTTGTGAATAGGTGGATTCAGTAGAGTTCAACGTGTGGGACATTGGTGGGCCAGCCAGTATGTCTACAGTCAATCAGTGTTTCTTCACGGACAAGGCCCTGTATGTGGTCATCTGGAACCTGGCACTGGGGGAGGAGGCTGTGGCTAACCTGCAGTCCTGGCTGTTAAACATTGAGGTGAGGCTGGAGCGTGCCACATTAGCCTTCTGCTCTCCGTCGTCTCTCCGCTCCCAGCTCAACAGACACAGTAATCTCTCCCAACCCATTGAGATGCCAACCCAGTATATGTGGAGGGGTAGCAGTCCACATCTGCAGAGCTGACATCAACAGTGTTTGTTCTTCTGTTTGGCTTTCATGGTGTAAGATGGCTATAAATGTCCTTGAATTTAACCTGTCAGAATTCACTGCTTTGCAGACATTGACAGTGTTGATGATTTTAGATGTTGCTAATTTAAGTCCTGTGCACAATACACGCTATATTTTAGTATTCTTAATTGTCTGTAAAGGTGCCAGCATGTATGGGAATTAATTTCAAATTCTGTACTAATAAAATATAGTCTTTTTTTAATCTAGTTATGATCATAACCACTGGTCGTATAATACGGTAAAGGAAGCCAGTGAGGCTGACATGTAGAGAAGTGATGTTTCCAGCTTTTAAACTGTAGGGAAGCTTTTCAATGTGAAAGTAATAAGATGGGGAAATTGTTGCTCTCACAGAGGTGTCTTGTTTCTGTATCATATACCGCTCACCTGTGTGTGTCTTCCCATCAGGCCTGTGCCCCCAACTCCGCCGTGATCGTGGTAGGCACACACCTGGACCTCATTGACACAAAATTCCGAACCGAAAGAGTCGCCACCCTGCGTGCCTACATCCTGGCACTGTGCCGCACACCCTCTGGTGCCAGGGCCAGTGGTTACCCTGACGTCACCTCGAAGCACCTGCAGTGAGCACTCGCCAGTTACACTTTTTCGCTTGTAATGAGGAAACTATTGTGTTACATAAAATAGCCCAGTGTATATGTGCTCGTGACAGAGATATGTCCGGTATGCTTAAAGCGCTTACATTTACATTCACTCAGGCTAGGTCTTGGACTTGATACAGGCAGTTACAAGCAATTACAGGAAGGGGATGTAAACGAATAAGGAGAGATGCATGTGAAAATCATGTGGTGATTGGTGAAATTAAAGTAAGGCGGAGAAGCTGAAAGAGGATGATATTCCTGGCTGCTACTGTTACGGTAGAAACATTTCTGACTCTGACAGTGGTAACACTTTGCCTAGTTACCACAAACCAACTTCAATGTCAGCTATTTTTACTGCATGATCCAACACAATGTGGATAATAGCTGTACTTGCGTAGTAGTGACGAACTCCCACAGGTAGACTTCCTTGACTTTGTACCTCTTGCCTTTGCACTATGAGGCTGTTGCTAGCACTAAGCATCAGTAGCTGCAGTGTAAAGCAGACTAATTCATGTCAGCTGTGAGCTGAAACTGTTATCTGATAAACCTATAAACAAAGGGATGGTGTGATTATTCTAAAACCCAGACTCGCACAGTCTGCACATCACTGCACGATCAAATCCCAGAGTAAACAGGAGAAATTATTAAAAAAATAGGAAGCAACCCGCATAAACATAAGTATCTAGTTGTGGATTTATGGGGAGGAAGCATGTAACAGTAGTCCACAAAAAAAAACTGGCACTTCTGCAATCACAATGTAACTGCAGTGATGACTGCAAGATGATGGAATGCAGCTTTTTTTTTTTTTAAATTTATTTATTTTCCTGCTCTTTTGTTCTTTCAGTGAGGTGTCCTGCAAGACCATGGAGGGTCTGGAAGGGCTGAAGAGGCTCATCTACCAAGTGTCCTGTTCTATGAAAGACCTAAGCAGCTCCACTGGTGGGCCCAAGCTGGTTGGTAGGCTGGTAGGTACTGTTCTGGTCGTGGTCACATACACCACAAACCCAACAGCCAGCCCTGCTGATGCTGCTCTGTGTGGCCCACAGATCCCAAAGAGCTACCTCATCCTCCAAGACTCGGTGATTGCTGAGCGCCAGAGACGGGATGCTGCTGATGAAGTGCAGTACCTGACAGATCTAGAGCTGGAACAGATTGTGGAGCAGAGCCCAGACAGCGATATCAAAGAATACGAGGACCTCCACACCGGTACCATAGTACACTGGATAGCTGCTCAAGTTTGTTCCTTCATCAAGGGTCCACCGACCTACCTCTGGACATAAGTTTATGTCCTTAGGCAGTATGATTATTTGCCGTGTCCTGTAGTATTAGTATTAGTCCTAACAGTATTGGGGCTTAGTTTTTCTAAATGAGAATTGAATCCTGCCATAACTGTCATTGAACCATATCAGTAAGACTTTTTTTCTTCATCCATAAATTCTTTTTTCAGCCATCAGCTTCCTGATCGAGACCGGTGCCTTGCTGCACTTCCCTGATACCAGCCATGGCCTGTGCAAGCTGTACTTCCTGGATGCCAAGTGGCTGTCTGAGTGTCTGGAACGGATCATCAGTATCAAGAGTTCGCGCTCCGTGGCCCGGAACGGCGTTATCAGGGCGGAGGACCTGCGCATGTTGCTAGTGGGCACCGGCTTCACGGAGCACACCGAAGAGCAGTACTTCCAGTTCTTGGCAAAATTTGAAATCGCTCTGCCGGTGGCTAACAACAGGTGGGGCCCTTCCCCTAAGCAGACGGTGACCTGTGGGGTATGAACCTTTTAGAACGGGGGTCTCCAGCCTTTTTGTGAGTGAGGGCTCCCTGAAGGGATAAAATAGTCTAGAGGGCTACTTGTTTGATATATTCAAAAAATATATAATGGTGTTTTTTTAACTTTTAATTGACAACATTATGTCAAAGGGATAATAAAATATCTTGATATCCTGGCATAAGAAATATTGATTTCTCACAAGCTGTTTTAATATTTTTTTATTATTATTAAATAATCAATCCTGGAAAATATTCCAAGAAAATTTATTGAAATATGTACTTTTTTTTTCTTTCCCCCTTTCACATTGCGCTGAACACATTTCCCTACAGGCGCATCACACTGGATGGAAAACCATTTGCATGAACCTAAGTCTGTCTTCAGTTGCTTTGTTACGTTGGCTGACGTAGCAGTAACTCGTCTTGCGATTGTGTTCGCCCAAGTTGAACATCGGAGAGTGCAGACATGATTTCATTTCCATTCTTGTGATCTTTAAACAGTGTGTTCGCAGTCACATTACTCCCTTGACAATTTCGCCATCCGAGAACGATTTTTTTTTTTTTTGTGTGTGTTGTCAAATGAGCAACCCTAAATGAAGCTTTGTTTGCAGCCTGTGTGCCCTTTTTTTTTTTTTTTTTTTTTAGCGGGTTTGGTTAAAAAAAAAAAAAAAAATGCTGCCTGCTTAATGTTGCTTTCAACTCGTTAACTTTTTCTGTTCTAAGTGATCTACCTGGTAGATAACAAACTGCTATTGAAGGTCTTGTGGAATGTGGTGAAAATGTCTCCCCGCGTGGTGCTTCTTGGATACCGCGATGCTAGCCCCGGCTGAGGCATACACTTTTGCCTTTGACGAGAAATTCTGTCTCCCACTCCTCGTCAAAGTAATGTCTTTTTTTGTTTTTTGCAGGACCTGGTGCACAATCAGCCATAATTAATCCTTTGTTTTTTTTTTTTTTGATTTCACCTTGTTTATGCCGTCAGCTCGCTACCGCCTCAACTCACAGCCTATGAGAAACGTACGCTACGTACGTTAAGATGCGTAAACTTCTAAATATTTAAATTTTTTTTAAATTATGATTTTATTTGTTTTATATGAAATGTTAACACATTTTCAGTTTTTGTAAGTATAATAAAAACTAAAATCAATAATTGAGCCTATTTATAGAACGTGCTTGGCGGGCGACTTAGACTACATGCGGGCTACCAGGTGCCCGCGGGTACCATGGTGGAGACTACTGTTAGAATATCCAGGCTTTAAGGCATTTAAACCAAGTTAAGCATCCTTTACTATAAGTGTAGTAACATTCTAAAGGGGATTAAAAACCAAATTTAATTTTCATGTAAGAAACAGTGAATGAGTTCTGTGAAATCTTATTCACTTTCCTGCAATTGTAGTTTTCACTTAATATATAAAATTATATGCAAAGAGATTCTAGATAGCACCTGTGTTTTCATACATACACTATGTTCATGTCATGTTTCCTGTCAATTTCCAGTTACCTGCTGCCCCACCTCCTCCCTCCAAAACCTGCTTTGGATATACATGGCTTCAGACAGCAAACAACTAACACCATCCAGAGGCTCTTCAAGATGAGCTTTGTCCCTGCTGGATTCT